>NC_136416.1:118778243-119080743 GCF_051521515.1 Lactuca serriola
TCGTGTTTTTTGATTGGGTGCTCGTATCTCTGAAACCCATGAACCCCAGCTCCTCATTCTCACTCCTTTGTACTTCTTCTTGCTAATCATAGACGAAGATGTTCTCGACAACTCATTTTCAACCTTGACCTCTTTCTTCACCATTTCTCGAACAAATAACACACGACACAACGTGAATCTTGAATCTTTCGGCTGATGTTTTAACAACAAAATGAAATCAAGTTTTTGGAGCTAAAAACGGATAAATAAATGAATAAGTAATCAAATTTGTTGTGTTGAATGGCTGCAGAAGACTAGTGATGGTTAAGATACAATCAATGGAAGTTCTGGTTATATAGTCTTCAAGTGAAATGGTTGACAGGTGTTTTTCTTTTTTATTTCTTAGTTTCTTTTAGAATACAAAAGAATGAAATTACTGATTTGTCCTTGGAATTAATGTTTATTACATAAACGTCCCGTTTGACTATGAGTTTTTGCTAGCTTGGAACCTTTTGTGCATATGCAAAGTATTTATAAAGGTAATTGGATATTTTCATTACTCACCTTATAGTCAATATGTAGGAGACAAGTTGGCGTATTTTTAAAGTAAACAACGTAACTTCAAAACTTTATTAATGAAGTTCTGTTTTCTTGCTTATCATATATGTATATAAAGTCGTAAGCATACGTTTCATTAGGTGTATAACTATTATATGTAAAAATTGAATGGGAAATATTATACAATTGCTGTTAGTTTATAATTTATATTTCCAAATATATAACAAAAAAAAAAGTCTAGACAACAAAATATAAAAAGCCTTGGGGATTTTCTGGTATATTTGTTAAGCTTCAAGGGTGCATATATGCATACGCAACTTATAATAATCTACTGTAGCTGTGAATTGAATTTCTATGTATATAAATTATTTACTGGAATAAAAGGGTTCCAAGTGGTAAATATGTAAAATGTAATAATATACAACAAAAAGATTTTCGTATCAATCATTAATGAAGTATAAAAGTAATAACGCACAAATATGTAGCTTGATTAATTAAAAACTTAACATGAAAAGTCATATGTATAACATTTAAATATAGTAATAATAACCATTAACCAAGCGTTCATTGAATACTATAATGCCCATTAAGTATTTTATAGTATTGTTGCATGGTTTTTGACTTAGAGAGCAAGTCACACTCCACATGATTAAAGAAAAGGGAAAAGGGGAAAAAGAAAGATATGGGCAATTTGGTCATTTCCTTGCAAAACACATGGACATTAAACTTGTAGAGAAGATTAATTAATATTAAAATGAGAAAACATTTGACATAGGATTCTGTAGTTGTACGTAGCTTCCTGGATTTATCACCAACTTGTAGACATGAAATCTTATAAACTTGTAATTTTAACAATTGTATTTTTAGTTCTATTTTATTATAATTGTTTAAATATAAAGGATATTACAATACTTTCAAAAGAATGGGAGGGGGAGCACTTGTATTACAAATCCAAGCGGAGATCAACCAAGCGGAGAATTATTATTTTCTTTTGGTACCATATAATTTTATCAAAAACTAATACAGACCACAAGACAAGGATGGTGCAACCAACAAATCCAATTTCGGTTTTTCTTGTTTCTATTACAAATCCAAAAAAAAAACCAAATGATACACCAACTTATAAAAAATCTCCACCTTTCGATGCATAGCTATTCAAAAAGCAGTTCTAGTTTGAAAGTTTCATAGAATCTAAGAACTCATGACGATACTATATGGAAGGCTTTCTTTGTAACTGCATTAGACTAGATGAAGTGGTGGTGAGCTTAACATGTTGTTACATCAGTTTTTTTTGTTTTTTTTGTTTTTTTGTTTCTATTGCAAATCCAAAAAAAAAAAAAAAGACAAATGATACACCAACTTATCAAAAATCTCCACCTTTCGGTGCATAGATATTCAAAAAGTAGTTCTAGTTTGAAAGTTTCATAGAATCTAAGAACTCATGACGATACCGCATCGAATGTTTTCTTTGTAACTACATTAGACTAGATGAAGTAGTGGTGAGCTTAACATGTTGTTACATCAGCTTTTTTGAAGCCACATAATCATTTTCCAAAAACCACGTAATTGGGGAGTGGAGGTGGTGTCATTTAAATATGTTTGATTTTGGAAAAAGAAATTAGAGAGCACCAATAGCAACTAACTTTTCCCCCTTTCTTTATCTTCTCTCTTCTTCTTGGTTGGATGGTGAGGCTTGCTTGATGGTCTCCTTGATGAGAGACAAGGAGAGGTTTGGTGTGATCTTAGTGAGGCTTAACGCCTTCCACTCCTACTCTTAAGATTAACCTTGTTAGACTACATAATCAAATCCTTGTAATTATGAAGGATATGATTGTACACATCTTACGACTTCACAATCTTAGGCCATTTAGACATAATAAGCAAGACAATTAATAAACATATGGTTGGCAATCTCATAACCTAAGTCACACACATGGCATACAGTAGAACAAACACTAATCACTTATCTATAAAGTTCTAAGCGCAATTGATAAAAATAAATCTTATAAGATCGATAGATTCAAACAGGTAGAGAAATCAAACACCAAGAATGAAGAACAAAGTTGTATCGAATGATTAAAATCACTGACTTAAAAGAGCTCGATTAAGAACTGCTAATGTAAAGACAGAGTAGGGTTACAAGATCATTGACAAAACACGATGCATGCATGCACTATTTATACTCTAACCCAAGCACATTAATATCGGGTGGACAGACTTAGCCCGTTACAAAATGTAACGCCCCGTTTAAGTGTAATTGTTTATGGATTACCGAGATCAAGGGTAAGGGCGTTTCGGTCTTTATGGGCTTTGGGCTCACTCGAGAAGGTTTCGGGACGGGGTGTGTTGCTAGAAGCGTAAGGCTTCTCGCCACCTTTTCGTGGATATAAAGTCTGTCGGAAACGGACTTAGAATAAAGGAGTTATGACACTTTGAAGATAGTGTCAATATTGGTCCCTAAAGGAAATATTTGGAAAAGGGGTCCTAGGCATGCATGGAGTGCATTTGTGTGATTAGCTGGGTACGCCCAGCGTAGAGTGGTTAAATGAACGCGAGTGTTGGGGGCGTACGCCCAGCGTCCAGAAACCCTAATTTTAGGGCCAGCCACTATGTTGTTCTTTGTTGTATGCGTATGTTATGTGTGTATAGGTACTTTGGGGAAAACTTACTAAGCTTTCGGGCTTACAGTTGTGGTTTATTGTTTCAGGTGCTTCAGGAGATCGTGGAAAGGCAAAGGCGTGATCGTACCGCTCCTCATATTTTTATGATTTATGTGATATGGTTCTAGGGAAATACTCTGATGTTTAAACTATTTTGAAAACAAGATGTATGATCGTAACGGTTTTTGAACGAAATAAAATGTTTTAATTTGGTTGAAATTTTTGGTCGTTACAAGTTGGTATCAGAGCCTTGGTTTGAGTGAATTGGAGGAACATTCATGTGAATCCAGTCTCAAATCAAAGAGAGGTTTTAATAAAATGGTTTTCAAAATAAGTAAAGGAGGACGCAGAGGGTACGATCAGCCGGAGCCAGTAAGTTACCCCAAATTACCATACAAGTTATTTGTATTGAGATATGTTGGAACAACATGCTAGTACTAGGCTAGGGATCTTCAGGAATTGCATGATAGGATTGTCTGATTTATGATGCCTGCTAGCCTAGGGTTCCTTGATACGAGCTATTCGGTACTCCTCTCGGGGTGAGGATTGAGTGCTTGCTATGTATGTTTGTACTTAGGGCGTTGTGGTGATACTTGAGACAAATATGGGTAGGTATGGAAGGTAGTATGGGCCCGTACTACTGAAATCATAGGACCCATACGCGTGTCAAGGAAGTCACAACCCCTAGGTTGTTGGTTAGAGGTTAGTTCTCGGCGGTTATGCGAGGTATCTGAGATTCTTATGGTTCATTTTAGCATGGTGAATGCGAGACGTTTCGAGTCAGGATCCGGTTCGGGATCGGGATCAGGAGAGGTGGTCAGGATGGATTAGCACCACCCGAGGTTATTAGTCAGATGAGTACGGAGAAGTTGGATGCTAGGCTTCGTGATATCCTGCATGATGAGGTTGTTGTTATGTTCCGGGCTGAGTTACCAGAGCTGTTTGGGTCAATCAAGACTGCCATGGTTGAGTATTTTGATGAGCGTTATGCGGCTCTTGCAGAGACAGCGGTCGCGGCAGCCGCAACGGTTGTGGCAGCGGCAAGGGGAGGAGCCAGTCGGGGCTTTCAGTATCGGGATTTCGACAATACGAAGCCTCCTACTTTTGATGGAGTTCAGGATCCGATCGTTGCTATGAGGTGGTTGTCAAAAGAGGAGGGTTGCTTCTTCACATGTTCATGCCATGCAAATCAGAGGGTGAGATGTGCCCTGAACCTTTTGAGACTCGGGGCGAAGGATTGGTGGAGGTTGACCACAAGATCTGATTCTGAGGCGCAGCGGGCTGCGGTTTCGTGGGGTCAGTTTCGAGAAATGTTTAGTACTCGTTATGTTCCGTAGGTTGAGAGAGAGAGGTTGGCCCAAGAGTTCCTGGAACTGAAGTAGGGTTTAGAGTCAGTGACGGAGATCACCCGGATGTTCACTAAGAGGGCGATGGTTTTCCCGGAATTTGCTTTGGAGCAGGCTCAGATGTCTTGATATCTGAGTATGTTCAAGAGGGACATCAGGTAGTTTGTATCCACTTAAAGGCGTAGTACCTTGTTTGAGTTGCAGGAGGCCGCTAGGCGGCGCGAGTTAGAGATTGAGCTTCAATTGAGAGAGCAGAGGCATGCCCCGGTGCAGTCGCAGCCTGCACCGAAGCGGATGAGGACCGCTGATTATCGATAGGGAGGTCAGAGGAGTCGCACTTGTGGGAAGTGCGGCAAGGTGCACGAGGGTAGTTTCTGTTCTTCTTCGGGGTGCCACAAGTGCGGCAAGGAGGGCCACATAGCCAGGGATTGTAGGCAACAGGCTCCAGCTGCCGGAGTTCGACTTTGTTATCATTGTGATCAGGTGGGCCATATGAAGGCCCAGTGTCCTCTGCTAGCTGCCAGGTCAG
Source organism: Lactuca serriola (assembly GCF_051521515.1). Classification (NCBI taxonomy): domain Eukaryota; kingdom Viridiplantae; phylum Streptophyta; class Magnoliopsida; order Asterales; family Asteraceae; genus Lactuca; species Lactuca serriola. The sequence goes on from NC_136416.1 coordinate 118,783,316, forward strand.
TGCAGACCCCAGCGCCAGCCACTTTGAGACTTACTGACGGAGGTCAGGGTCGAGTAGAGCCTCCGAAGGCTCCAGGGCGTGCTTATCAGCTTGTGATCAAGGAGATCAGATCTAAGCCAGAGGTGTCAGTCAGTATGTTTTCTGCCTTATCTTGTTTATGCTGTGGTTATGAGATGTTGTTCTTGCATGTGATGTTTTAGTGTTGTATGTGTTAGAGGAAAGTGAGTATTGAGGGTTTTTAGAAGGTTATCATCCGGTGTGGAATTCGTGAGGAAGGAAGGTTACAGTTTGAGAACTCGGAAACTTTTAGCAGGAACTTAGGTTCCTTGAAGTTCGGTGTATTAGTGGTTTGATTGAGCAGCGTGTTAGCTTCGCCACCAGAGGATGGTGGTTAGTGACCTAAGTGGGGGAGAATTGGAAATTCTCAGAGGAGCCGCTGGTTGTAGAAGGTTGCCCAGCGCTGCTTGAACGTCGCTCATTGGGTGGTGCGATGAAGCAGTTCGGTTATAGTAAGGGCTTGTATGTGTCGAGGAAATGCGACAGGCTATGTATGGATTGTTGGTTATATGATCAGTCTCTGAGTATGTATGCATGTTATGAGATAGTGGTGGGCACCGCTAAGGGGTGAGGTATACCGAGGATCTGTCGCTGGGACAATGTTGGATGATGTGTAAGCATGTTTTCAGTCTCCTTGGAAGAGGAGGGAGATCGTGACTCCAGATTGGAGGTTGGGACAGAGGAATGTGAGATAGCAGGTTAACAGATTCGGTAGCAGTCTGGACCGGTGATGAGGAGTGTGTAGAGATGTTGCAGTCGAAGGTCAAGGGCCTAGGGATCATGTTAGGGAAGTATGAGTGGGTTACACTCAGGTGTGGCGAACTGGAGGGTTCAAGGGTGACGCAAGGACAAGGTCCTTGGTTCCGAGTATGGTTATGGGTTTGAGTTATGTATGCAGAGGTATTCCAATCTGGGGTATTCCATCATGAGGATGACCGGACCCTATGATTTATTGGACCTGATGCGTTTGGTATTCCAACCCGAGGGTTGATTGGGCTAAACATGTGTAAGGATACGAGGGTATTCCATCCTAGGGATGAGCGGACCCATCGTAGGCATGCCTGGTATTCCAGCCCAAGGCTGATTGGGCCAGGCGTGAGTGTTGGTTTTGGTGAGAGTATCGATGAATGTACGTTTGGGTATGAGTTAAGATAGAGCAGGTGTGGCCGACAGCAGAGTATGACTCATGGTCCTGTTTTTCAGGTTGGGAATTCAGGTTCCCACATTAGAGTAGTCTCTTTTTATAGCAATGGGAAGAGGTCAGGGGATGGTTAGTTTGGATGGCCTGTCTGGGAAATGGATCCAATCTAACTTTCCAAGTTCAGGGCTTTTCAGGGAGGTAGGTGTTTAAGTCTGCATGAGAAGGAGTAGGTATCTCTTCGAGATGGAGTTCCAGTAGGGTTAGCCTCCCTTGGTGGTCGTCACGCTTTAGGGGCGTGAATGTGCCTTTCGGGATTTCGGTTAGACAGAGTTGGCAATTGGCGATTTCGAGGGCGAAATCATATTTAAGGAGGGGGGGGGGAGAATTGTAACGCCCCGTTTTAAGAGTAATTATTTATGGATTACCGAGATCAAGGGTAAGGTTGTTTTGGTCTTTATGGGCTTTGGGCTCACTCGATAAGGTTTCGGGACGGGGTGTGTTGCTAGAAGCGTAAGGCTTCTCGCCACCTTTTTGTGGATATAAAGTCTGTCGGAAACGGACTTAGAATAAAGGAGTTATGACACTTTGAAGATAGTGTCAATATTGGTCCCTAAAGGAAATATTTGGAAAAGGGATCCTAGGAATGCATGAAGTGCATGCGTGTGATTGGCTGGGTACGCCCATCGTAAGCTAGGTTACGCCCAGCGTAGAGTGGTTAAATGAACGCGGGTGTTGGGAGCGTACGCCCAGCGTACGTCCAGTGTCCAGAAACCCTAATTTTTGGGCCAGCCACTATATAGGGAACATCATGGTTCCAACCCTAGCCCCATATCTGCCCTCTTACCCTCAGAAACCCTAAGTAGTCGTTATTCTTCCATTGTTGGAGATATTTGACCTTGGGGAGCTTGGTTTGGCAAAGGAAAGCCTTGAAGAAGAAAGAAGAAGTTGTCAAGGAAGGAGTTGGGTGGCTGGAGTTCATAGATCTGGGAAGACATCATCTTCTGGAGCCCTTTTAAGGTATAAAGTCTCTTGCTTGACCTCTATTTTGTGTAGATCTTGGTGTTATAAAGTTTTGACACCATTTCTTGTCCCAAAAACCCCAAAGTGATGCATGATGCGAGTTGGTTGAGATTAGCTGTCCTTTCAGACCTTAGGAGAGGTCTTGAGTGAGAAAAATGAGGTCCCAATGGCTTTGATTGTCTCATGTGTGATGTAGGTGGGTCTTAATGGATTAAGACCTTGAGTTAAGAGCTTTATGGATGTCCCAAGTAATAAAGTTTGAGACTTTATGAATCCTAGGCATGTTTGGTCGATGGATCTGAAGTTTAGGCTTAAGAGCTTAAGCCATTAAGAATTTTAGAGGAGTTTTAGATTAGCGTGTGTACGCCCCGCATAAGTTGATGTACGCCCAGCGTAGTGGGTCAGTGTCTCGTTTCCAGTCCGCGAGAATTGAAGTACGCCCAACGTACCAAGAGGGGTACGCCCAACGTACTCCCTCTGTTGGGTTTTCAATTTTGGGCCTCGAGTAATTGGGTTGTTTATGGACTAGTGGGCTTGGGCCGTGACTTAATATTACGGATGGAGATATTTAGACCCAATAACTATTATGGACCTTGGATCTAGGCCCATTTGGTAAGGTGGGCCTAATTTAGTAAATTGGGCCAATATTGGGCTTTACATGCGGATTTGGTTTTGGGTCTTGGCCTAATAAGAGGATGATGGACTTAATGAGTGTTGTGGGCCCTTGGCCTAGAAAGTCAAGATGGTTTCTAATGTGTTGATTTTCATATGATAGTTGGGATTTACGGTGAGTCAGCGATCAGAGATTTGCAGGATTTCGGTAGTTGCAAGGTGAGTTTTCCTCACTGTACTCAAGGGTCTAAGGCACCAAGGCCGGCCCTTTGAATTGTTGTTAGAGCTTGTTATGTTATGTGATGATATGCTTGCTAGTATCCTGGTAGACAAGATAGTGTTATGAGGATATGCTTTGTTAGATTAGTATCCTAGAGAAATTGATAGTTGTATGACGGCTAGTTTTGTTGATCAGCGCCTTGGTAGTTGGGTAGTGATTATTTATAGACCGGTAGTTGGTCTTGCCTTATGTATACTGGTAGGAGGTTACCTGCGGGTTATGTATGTTAAGCAGTAGCAGAGGGTATTCCATCCCGGTAGGATGATAGGGCCCTAGTGTGTTGGTTCTGTAGAGCGTTATGTGGTTGCCTGTTATGTGTACATGTCTGCTAGTGTAGATTGGCATTCCAACCCGATGGTTGTGGTCCAAGAGTATTCCATGCAGGTAGGATGATCGGACTCATAGTGGCTTGGCATTCCAACCCGATGGTTGAGGGACTTGGGGTATTCCATCCCGAGGGATGATTGGACCCATAGTAGTAGTAGTTATTGTATGTATAGGAAGTGGGGCATTCCAACCTGATGGTTGTGGGCCAGGAGTATTCCATCCCGGTAGGATGATTGGACTCATAGTATGTTGGCATTCCAACCCGATGGTTGAGGGGCCTGGAGTATTCCATCCTAAGGGATGATTGGACCTATAGTAGCTATTGTTGTACGTATAGGTGTTTGGGCATTCCAACCTGATGGTTGTGGGCCGAGAGTATTCCATCCTGGTAGGATGATTGGGCTCGTGTTATGTAGGCATTCCAACCCGATGGTTGAGGGTCGGGGGTATTCCAGCCGGAAGGTTGATTGGACCCGTAGTATGTTGTTCTTTGTTGTATGTGTATGTTATGTGTGTATGGGTACTTTGGGGGAAACTAACTAAGATTTTGGACTTACAGTTGTGGTTTATTGTTTCAGGTGCTTCAGGAGATCGTGGCAAGGCGAAGGCGTGATCGTACCGCTCCTCATGTTTTTATGATTTATGTGATATGGTTCTAGGGGAATACTCTGATGTTTAAACTATTTTGAAAACAAGATGTATGATCGTAACGGTTTTTGAAAGAAATAAAATGTTTTAATTTGGTTGAAATTTTTGGTCGTTACACAAAATATTAAATAAAGCAATACATTAATTATTGACACAACACCAAAATAATCCCAACAATCTCCCCCTTTGTGTCAATAAGGAAGGTATATCTTCACTGTTGTTGTCGCATTGGCACTTTGAACAGCTTCGGCATAATACCCAGCAATGACTTGTGAACCTAGACATACCAATTGATCATGTATGAATAACACTTCTTGTCTGCAACACTGTTCGCTTTATTCTGACTTACAAAATCCACGATGTATTCGAGATAGGAGGAAGAGTACAGATGCTTGTCTGGCAAGTAGAAGCAGGCTCTGTGAAAATTCGCATTCGGTTACTCTCTTCTCTGAAATGCGACACTCCAATCCTTCTTTCGTATCCTCCCTAAATTCATTGTATCAAGGTCCTTCAGAGGCTACTTGGGGAGAACAGTGGGTTTCTTGTGCAGAATATCGACAATCTCCACATCTATCTTCGTAATCTCTTGGATGTAGCAGACCAACATTCGTTTTAGAAGTCCAACAATAGGCTCGAACTTTCGTCGATCCTTCATCGGTAGAAGTAACATAGAAATCCAATTGAATGGGTTGAGGTAGGGCAGATCTACGAGAGGAAATTCGTGAGTTGAACTCATAGCCCCATGAGAAACCTAGAAACGAGAATTGACAAAGCTCTTAGTTTCAATTGGTATATACACCTTCACAACTGTAATCTTCTTTGAGCTCCACGTTTCGTATTATGGCCCCCATGTGCTTTAGATAAAACAAACATAGAGCCTGATCAGCGCCTTTGTCAACCGGAGAAGCGTTTGCAATCAAGTCAAAGCTGCGAAAGAGAAAATCCTTTGGAGTAATGGGCATGTCAAGTTGTAGGTCTGAGGAATTCTCCAAGTCGAATAACCAAACAGGCTCTAGCCAGTAATCATTCAGATTTTCGACGACTTCTTTCAGAATTCGCTCAAGTGTCCACAGAGGAAAGATAGTTTTCTGAGCTTTAAATATTTCCTCTGCTTGACAAGTAAGCCTTACTTTCTCTTTAGCTTCTCTAACTATACGATGATTTTCATCGATTTCAGCTTCACGAGCCTTCCTTTGCAACTTTTCAATTTCATCAAGTTCTTCCTCTTCACTACTATCGATAATTTTCTCTTTGCCTCTCGACCTCGAGGCTACATTAACCTTAGGTTCGTTTATTTTGGGCTTTTATTATTGATAATCACCCCCACCAGCTGGTTTCTTGACACTTTTGGTTGTCACTTTCTGTGCTTCTTTTGATGCTTCTCCCCTTTGTTTTGGAATGGAAGATTCTGAAACACCCTGAATCCTGTCTAACATGGAGAAGATAGGCTGTAATTTCTCTGCAAGATGTTGACGAACGAAAACAGTGAGGACAGAGTTGCGAGTCTCTATCAAATAGTGCAACTCAGCATTCGCATCAGCAATGCAACTGCGAATGACAACATTCTCTGAGTTCAAATTAGCAATCTGGTTATTGGCAGTGGTTAACTTCACTTATAGAGCCTTCACACACTCAGTTTTCACAGCAAGCTTATCCATGATATTTTTTTCATGAGCTTGATCAACCTGAAGCTTGTAGATTTTCGAAGAGATGGAAGTGTGAAACTCTGCATTATCTGATTGAATAGTTGTGCAAACCTTTTCAAGAGAATCCTTTTAAGTGTGAAGAGAAGTTCCAAGATTGGAAATCACCTGATTCGCTTTTGTAGTGTTTGACTCAAAGGATGTCTGGAAAGTACCCATAAAGGATTGAGCATCAGAAATTAGTTTTGTGACTTTTTCAGTCATGTCTTTGCAAGTCTGGGCAGAATCAGCGACTGCTTTATTGGTGATTTTTCTTGATTTTGCTTGTTTTGAAAACCAGGGTCGTGTCTTTCTGAAATATTAGGTTTTGTTTGCTCAACAGATTTTGCTTGTTTTGAAAACTGGGGTTTTTTTAGAAACTTTTGATTTTGAAATTGGAGAAGAGGATGACTGAGTTTTTAAAATACTTTTAGGATTCAGATTTGAAGATACTTTCGCACTTAGATTTGCTGATTTTTCTTGATGAACAAAGTTAGGATTATGGGATTTCCAGAAAAGTTTTCTTTCTTTCAGATTTTTATTATATCTAGCATTTCTTTGATGTTTCTGAGCAGCGAATTTCTCAACAGACTTATGAAGATTAGCCCTAGTTTTTGGCTTGCTAACTGGGATTTCAAATTTTTCAGATGACACATCACTCGGAACATTTTTGGTTCTACTCGGACTTCCTGTTTTGTAGCTAGAGTTGACCTTGTTCAAAGGTTCGACCACATATCTTCCCTTCGTCTTCCAAGAGGTCATTTCTGAGAGACCCTTGGTTTCACCTGCACTGTTAATAGGGGCAGACCAGAAAAATTCATCGCACCCATCAGTGTTGTCTTCTTCTACAATGGACGAGTTCTTTGGTCTGATTTTTGTTAAGACCTAAGGTTGCAAAGACCTGGTTCAGAACAGTTTGAACCTTTGGGAAAAAAGTTGCCTTTTCTTTTAAAATTTTTGAACCATTTTCATACATGCCAACGTACTCAACGAAATTTTTAGAAATCAAATTTTTTGCATGTTTTGGTTCTCTTTTAACAAATTCTGAGCAATCAACCTCATCCTCCACAGAGATCTCACTCATGTCACTATTATCATTAAATTCCGATACATTTTCATTGTCAAGTGTATTATCTAAACTCAATTTAGTGCCTAAAGAGTCAAATTTCTGTAAAGTATCAGATTTAATTTGCTATGTATCTTTTTTGCTCAAAATATGTTTAAGCATGTTCTTATGCTCTTTGGACTGTATATAAGATTCAATTTGTCCAATCCGATTTTATAAGCATCAGAGACTTCGTAAGATGACACGATGGATTCGTATTTGAAACAATCTGCATTGATTTCGTCCTCTTTCATTTCTAGAAAGGGAAAATCATTTTATGTATTTTCTTCCGTATTTCACAATCAATGTGTAACTGAGTGATATAAGAATAAAAATGTTTAACAATCAAACAGAAAATATTTCATTTTTTCAAAAGCCCTAAGTTGTCTTTTTGTGAATAAATTAAATCATCCCTAGATCTAGATAACTCCAACTCTAACTTCTCAATCCATATTTTCCTCTCCTCACTTTTTGATGTTACCCTGCTGATTTGATCAGTTAAGTTAGTATTGCTTAAACGGGTTCTCTTCAAACTATCACTTAAACTAGAAACTATGAATTTTAAGTCTTTTAATTCAGTTTCATACTGAGAAATAGGAATATTTAAAGATTCAATAATACAGTTTACCTTGCTTATCATCTTCTCACACTCGCTGATATGCTATGTGAGAGGTTTCACAGCGAAGCAACTGTCAGAAGTATATCCCATTTTCTCCGAAACATCATTGTTAACCATGAAGCATTTTCCTTCGTACTCCGAAACACCAGCCTTCGTGATGAAACACTTGCCATGAGTAGGTCTGCGAACCTCGTCATCCTCCGAGTCAGTTGACCAAACTTCAACTCTTCCAAACTCGTCATCATTTTCCTGCACAACGAAAGTAGGTTTAGCGTTATCAACATTCTTCTTTTTCTTGAGCTCCTCTATCTTGTGAAGAAAGTAAGCTTCATCCCTTTCTTCTCCTTCATCCTTTTTCTCATTAAGACTTTTCAACATACACTCTTTTGCTAAATGATTATTTCCATGACAGTAATTACAGTCTTATCCAGAATCTCCCACCAGCTTGCCATTTTTCTTCACTTCTTCCATTTGAGGGTTGTTGACACTCTCACCCTTCATCTTCTCAAAGCTGTAACTTCCTTACCAGTTTCTGTTTTTGTTTCATCCAAAGTTCTTTTTGGCAAACTTCCTAGGGTTTGACACCATCAGTGTGTAACTGAGAGATTTGTCTCTGAACCTTCTTCTTCTACAACCTGCTTGTTCTTTGTGACTAATTCCAAAGAACCCATCCCATAAACAATCTTTGCTTCTTTAGTAACTATGTCCTCGTAAGACCTAAGAATTCCCACAAGCTTCGCTAAAGTGTAGGATTTGAACTACTCATGCGCTTTAACCCTTGACACCACAACTTTCCATTTTGGCTTCAAACCATTCATGAATGTGACCTTTTGTTTAATCAGCTCGCGTCTAATCTTATTTTTCACCATCCTGTTTAAAAGATGATTGTACTGGTTGAACGTTTATTCAAGTTTCTCCTCAGGCTTCTAAACAAAAGCTCCGAACTACGAGAGAAGCAGTGTCTGAATGGAATGATCAAGATCGGCATCACTAGAATAAAGTTCTTTTAGCCTGTCCCATATCTCTTTTGTTGTCTCACAGGTACACACCAGACGAAAGGCGTCTGGAGGAAAAGCGAATCTGATTATCCTCGTCGCTTTTACGTTACTGATTAGCTTGGCTTTCTCATCCTGTGGGACATCTTTTACTTCAAGAAGAAGATTATTCTAATCGGCGTGAATTTTAACAACTTTTCTTGTAATCAGCATGATCTTCACGTCCTTGAACATAATCCTCGAAGTGTAGTGCCCACACCTCATATTCATGAGGAAAAAGAATTGGGATTCTTGTTGTAGAACAGATATTGTTGGATAGGTTGAATGATAGAGTATGAGAATCTTCTGAATGCATGATTTTGATTCAATAAAAACCTGTAATGAACCACATGTGTAAACTGAGTTTAGGGTAGAATCAAGATCAAGATTCAACGTCAACAATTGTTAAAAACGATGAAGACGATAGAGAATAGATCCAATAAAAGCGGAAACCCTAATAGCTCTTTTAACATAAGAGATGCATATAGATTACACAATCTCCTGCTATGATACCAATTGATAAGAATACAATTTATAAGATCGACAGATTCAAACAGGTAGAGAAATCAAACACCAAGAATGAAGAACAAAGTTGTGTCGAATGATTAAAAGCACTGCCTTAGAAGAGCCCGATTAAGAACTGCTACTATAAAGGCAAAGTAGGGTTACGAGATCATTGACAAAACACGGTGCATGCATGCACTATTTATACTCTAACCCTACCACATTAATATCGGATGGACAGGCCCGGTACGTTACAACATATTAAATACAATAGTTATTGACACAACAACAAAATAATCCCAACAACAACATACAAGCCAGTGCGTTTAACTTTATATGCGAAATGATTCAATTTTATTGGACTAGTAGCCACGTCCAATAAGGCTTCATCAAAAAGAAACTTGATAGAAGGAGAGGTGTCAGTGTGAGATTAGTGAGGCTTAACGTCTCCCACTCCTAGTCTTAAGATTAACCTTGTTAGACTACATAACCAAAATCCTTACAATTATGAATGGTATGATAGTCAACATCTTATGACTTCGCAATCTAAAGCCATGGAAACATAACAACCAAGATAATTAATAAAAATATGGATGGCAATCTCATAACCTAAGTCACACACATGGTATATAGTAGAATAAACACTAATCACTTGTCCATAAATTTCTAAGCATAACATATAAGTCAATACGTTTAACTTTATATGCTAAATGATTCAATTTTATTGGACTAGTAGCCACATCCAATAAGGCATCGACAAAAAGAAACTTGATAGAAGCCACTGAATAATTATTATTGGAATCTAGATCCCACGCCCCACATTTCACGTTAATCCGATAAAACAACAAACAAATAATATGTTGAAGCTCATTCGATTGTGTGTCCTCTCATGAAAAACTACAAAGGTACAAATTGCCACTATGCATGACCAATCATTGAGAATATAGAGATATCATTCCTTGAGTGAGTAAATTCTATAAAATTTGTACATTAATGGGGGCATCACCAACCCAAACGTCCTCCCAAATTATTTTTCATTGGCTATATACCACATGAAGTCTACAATAGAGAACATGTGGCACCCTTTACTTTTAAGATGATATGTCGTGTGAATAATAACATACTCGGGGTTGTATCGAATCAACCCAACTACAATATAACTAATATCACCATGAAGTGATTTGATTAAACGGACCTTCAAAGTGTTATTATCTTCAAGAAAATACAATATCCACTTAAGAAGGAGACCACTTTTAAACGAACAGGATACTAATTCCAAGGACAATGTTGGATTTACTAGACATCACTTTCTTCCAACTATTCTAAGTAACCTTTCTTTCTCCCAAATCAAATCCCAAAAAACCCAACTCCTTAACCATTCCAAAAGTTTCAGATCGTTTCTAGGACTTTTAAAAACGACATAGTAAATGTCCAGACATAGTATAATAAAGTACGTCAAATGTCAAACTCAGGGAACGGAAATTTTAACTAGAAAATTAAGTACTACTAATTAAACTAAAGAAGAGACAGTAATTGGGAATTTTACTGATTTTAAAAGACCAACAACTTAAATCGAGCAATTTAACAATTAAATAACTACTAGAACGTTAAAGCTTAGCAAGCAAGTAAAAAACGATTTTGAATCATGATTTAGGAGTACTTTCATTTAGTTTTGATTCCCCCTTTTTATGGTTGATTTCTAATGGATTAAATATGTTGGTTACCAAATTATGAGTTTACTAGTTATAATGTTACAATTCCTAGTATTCACCAATTCATGAACTACTATGCAATGGTTAAGCACACGTTGGACACAAAATTGATTTTAAGGATTATTTGGACTATGAATAATAACATCTAATGACTAGTCATCTATCATCAAGAAAAGCAAGTCAAGCACATATTATGAATCAATAATGCTCTCTAACACAATCAAAGATACTACTTTTACCACTTAACTCTAGGACTTTTTCAATCTCAAGATCTAGAAATTCAATGGTTATACACAAATATATATCAAGTTCATGCAATAAGAGTTAACAACTAATTACACAAAACTTGCAAAAAAAGCAATAAAGACTAGAACATTAACATGTTATGATTATCAATCTATCAAACACAAGTTAAACTAAGATAACTAAATAATCAACTCATAGTATTTGGGTTCATCATCACCAAACAAAAGTTAGGGTATTAGCCCATAATCACAACAAAAAAACACATAAAAAGAAAGTAAACTAGATTTAACATTATTAAACTAAGCAAACTGAATGAATGTATTGTGTTCTTCATGTAAATCTCTCTAATGCTTGATCTCCAATTATTTTCTAGCCTTCCAAGGGTTTCTCAAAAGTTATTTGATCTTTCTAATTAGTCTTTGGAAATCGTAGCCTCCAAAAGCACACACGGAATTTGACCTAAAAATCGTTTATATAGTTTCCTTTGAATAGGTGCCACGACGTGGAGAATAGATACCCACACCATGGAAAACAGTTTTATGTCGTATGCTCGAAGCTTCACCGTAGATTATCGGGAAGGTTCTAAACCACAACGGTGTGGCATATACGCGTCCATGATGTAGTATCTTCTTTTTGCATGTTTTCCTTCTCTTTTCTTCCTCTTGATTTATACTTCTAACCTCCAAGTTTCTAGTTTGTCAAATTGGCTCCTTTTCCTTTAGGAATGTCTTTTTGCCTACAAATTGAATTTTAAAGATAAAGCACCAAATATCTTAATAAATAACCAAAATATAGCTAAATGTATTAAAATATTGCTTAGAATATGTGACAGGTTCTTGCAATATCAAAATATCTCATACTTGTCTTTTGCTTTCCCCAAGCTAAACTTATTATTTTTAATACATCACATTAAAACTTTGCTCACCAATATCATACAAAAAAATCTGAATTGAACTCACCAATTACATCTTGCCTAAATGAATATATTTGTGTCTAAAGATGCTAAATATTTTCTAAGCCCTAAATACCCACAATCTTCGTAAATGTTCCCCACTTATTTTGAATAACATTCAATTTTACATTCATACCACCTATGCTTTTTTATTTACCCCCTTTTGTTTCAAAAGTATTGTCAAATTCCAAGTGACACGATTTTAAAAAGAAAATACTATATATATAATAATTGTCCTAATAATATAACTAAATTCAGTTTAATATCTTCATGTTTTTGTGGAGCTTTTTTCGCACTTTTCAAATTTTTTTAAAGATTTTTCACAACTTTTTTAACTTTCATACATAAATAAACAAGAAAATAATACTAACTTTTGATTATATTAATAATAAGGTTTGTGACTTTCTAAGAAATTCATTGGAGTATTCGAAATTTCAAAGTCCACTAAAAATAGGTGGATAAATATATACATTCTGGGGGGGGGGGTTACTTACCGAGTTTCAAAGGCCAAAGATCGGCTCCACTCCTGAACTGTTATATATATATATATATATATATATATATATATATATATATATATATATATATATATATACAATGTAAAACATATTATGTCCCACTAACTACACATGTTTGCATTTTTGTCTCATGATTTCACTAGGGAAGACACAAATATACGATAACATATTGGTTTAACTAAATCTTAGAGTTCTCATCAAATTATCCCATATAACATTAGCAAACTAGCTCTAACACAGAAATATCAAAATTTTAAATTACCAGATTTTTAAGTTAGACTATTTTTCAAGTGTATGTATTTTTTTTCAATTTTTTAAATCTAGCATTTTTTTATTTAACCATGCTCATTATCCTTTTTTTTACCCCTACCCCACTCTTATTTCATACAATGCATTTGTTATATGCATAAGATAATTAAAGCACATAAATATCTATAAAGGTAGAAAAAAAGACGCCCCTAGGGTAGTAGTGACGAGATCGAATTTATTATAGTGGGCTTACATTGACATCTTGATATTTGTTGGAAATTGGAATTTTTCTACTTTTGAATGTTCCAGAAAAAATTAAATCAAGAACACCAACTTTTGACTTGATTTGTAAAATATCACAAAAAAAATTGCAATGAATAGTATCCACGACCTGGGAAAGTGTTGACCACATTGTGGCATCGAGTCTTAGGTATATTGGGTCACGATAAATACACGGGCTCTATGTTGTGGCAAATATGCTACCACATCGTGGGATTACAAATGAAATCTTTGGATCATGAATAAATGATGCTCCACGGTGTAGCAATAGTGGCACCACGTCGTCAGTACAGGTATCTCTAGAACTGAATATCACCTAAAGTTGGATCATTATATCTTGATAGTCCCATTTAAAAATGTCATAAAGTTCAGAACAAGCTCTATGAATCCTAATTTCATACTATAAAAACCTCTTATGTCATATGCCTCCTGTGTTGTTAACTTAGATGACAGGGCTATGCTATGAACCACCAATGCTACAGGTAGACTGTATCTCTACTTGTAAGGATAGATAAATGAATATATATATATATATATATATATATATATATATATATATATATATATATGAGTAACAACTTAATTGTACGATCCCCATGATATAAGACCTTGTGGAATGTTTTTAAAAAAACTTGACTCATTTCAATTCTATCTTCAGGTTCACTGGAGAAAGAATGTTCCCTACATTACCAATTACCAAACACATATACTTAGGCGTTCGTAGCATAGGTTTAGGAAAATTAAAAGCTATCATTTAGAATATAGGATCCCAAAATAAAAAGAGATTTAGAAGAAAAATGGATAGGGTTATGTATTGTCCTTAGTAAAACATACTCCTCTAGACAAGTCATTAACCAAAAAAATGTTTTGGGGAGGAAGGTGAGTATATGTTATCACTTTACCTTTAAATGTTTTTCTGTTTATTTCAGCAAAGCCTTGTTATGTATTATGTATGATTAGACTAATTGTGGGAAGCTATTCTTAATTGATTTTTTATTGATATTTTTTCAGCTGGAGTTAGTAATTGATCTTAGAAATACGTCTCGTTATTATTCTATGAATGATTGGAAGAAAGAAGGCATCAAGTATGTTATGGTTAGTTTCTAAATACTTTCTACTCATCAATTCTGGAATATGGAAAAATTATGTTTAAAGGTTATTTGAGAAAATGAAAGAAAAAAACAAACGAGGGTAAATTTGTAAAAAGTTAGGACTTAATGAATAAAGGGGAAAGTCGATAAGTCATCAACGTCCCTCACTGGTGTATTTTCAGATTATTCACAGCTTTTGGACACATTTTCCTTTCCTCCAAGACCTCATCCTTTAGCAAATTGAACCAAAGTTGGAAATAAAATCAACTCGACATGTATACCATCTCTTGAACCATTCTTGTGTATACATGTATACCTCATCTTCAGAGGTACTTATTTATTGTATTTTATTTTGTACAGGTATGGGCTGTATTGAAGCTTGGATTCTTGGAAAAAGGTATGTTACTACTAATGTGTTGATGATGAAAACAGGTATCATGTGGAAACAGAAGCATAGCAATAAGAAGTAGAATCAAGAAGGTGTTCCTTAATAGCAATGTAGTATTAGGTTATATAGTTAGGGAAAACCTCTTAATAACAATGTACAATTGGATCCCCTTAATACCAATGTATTACAATTTTTTGATATGATGTTATGGATGAAATTGATTGTCTTGGTATATATTTGTTTCCATATTCTTGTATTATGTGTATATGAATATTGTAAAGATGCGTCGTAAATGTATATCGTAAATGGTATGCAATGCGTGTCATCTTCATTTATGACAGGGGCTTTAATGATATGCAATGTGTGTCCTAAAAGTGTGTCATAAGGTTTGCACATGCAAATGCGTGTCGTCATCCTTTATGACAGGGGCTTCCTTGATACGCATTGCGCGTCATAAACGTGCTTCGTAAATTCGCGTTGTAAATGTGCGTCGTCTATAGATGACGCGCAAAAGCGTGTCGTCTCTCGTTATAATAGAGACTTCCTTGACACGCATTTGCACATCGTCTGAGCGTTTTACGACACGCATTGTGCGTCGTAAAATGTTGTTTTTCTAGTAATGACTTATCAAAAGTTGTGGCTCTCGATAATAATCTTCAACTTCTCTTCACGACCTTTTACTTGAATGTCCAACACATTTTCTGCATCCCAAAATTCTATGAAATCAAAAATCAAACAAATCTTAGAGTAATATGAAAGAAAGAAACATCAGTCATGTATAAAATAAAACACACAAAACAAATAAACAAAACTACAAATAAAAAGGAGAAAAAAAACTCTTCAAACCACGAGTTGTCTCCCGCGAACGCTTCTTTTTTAAGGAGTCGTGAGTCAGACTACATCCCGCTCTACATTTTTGCCGTAGGGAGCAGGATATACATTATCATTCAGCACCATTTGTTTTATCTTATATGCAACCATTCGTCTCTTGTATGCTTTCTTCAAATTTTTCTTCTACTTTTTCTTTAAGTTAGCACCTTCCTCATGCTTTCTCTTTACTCCATGAGTTTTTTTCACCTGCTTTAGCTTTCTTTTCTTCTTGTGTGGGTTCCTTTATTTCCTTATCTACCTTGTCTTATGTAGGCTTTTTACTCTTGTGGACCACCTCCTCATAACTAGACTTTTGGTCTTCGTTTTTATCCTTGACTTCTGCTTGTGGCTGTGTATAAGAAAACACTTCAAAAAATAATGGAATCGAAGCCCAAGGTTTACTATGTCATACTTCTTTTGGTGCTTCTTCTGTTGGTGTTTTACCAATTAATTCTTCTTCCATCAAATGCTCCAACTCTAGAAGTTCATTAGACCCAACATCTCCTTGTTCTTCATGCTCCTCTTCACACATCATTTCATCCACTCCATCCATGAAGAAAACTTCATCGCCACTTATTTTTGAAGGTTTGGATTTTGGATCAACTCTAAAGGTAATTTTTGCATCCACTACTCGTAATGTATGTTTGGAATCATGGATATTAACCAATTCTTGAGCGGTGTTTAGCAAAGGTTGTCCAAAGATAGTGGGCACTTCTTCATCTTCTTTTATACCAAAAACTACGAAATCCATCGGAAACATGAATGTTTCAATTTCTACCAATAAAGCTTCTATTATTTCTCGAGAGTAAGTAACAGATCTATTTACCATGTGGATGGCCATTCTCATGGACCTCAACTCTGGTAAATCAAGCATTTAATAAAATGAATATGGCATTTAGTTAATGTTAACCCCCGAGTCAACAAATGCATTCGCCTGTGTCGGGTTGCCAAACTCGCAAGGAATAGTCAAGCTCCCCGGATCCCTCACCTTAGCTGGAATGCCTTGCAATATCGTAGCTAAACATTGCTGATTAAGTAATATTCTAAAGGCCTTCTCCAACTCTTTACGATTGATTATCAAATACTTGAGGAATTTATCATACTTAAGCATTTTAGCTATAACTTCAATAAATGGTATGTCAATAGATATCCCCTTCACTTATTCAAAAAAAAAAATTATGCTCCTACTCCAGTAGGTCTTGCTTAGCTCGGGATGGGTATGGCAATGGCGTCTTGTACGGCGTAATAAAAGAAGCATCATTATTATTCTTTAGGTCCGAAGAAGTGGCATTATGGCCACCATGCATGTGGTTGTTGGCCAGACTCACTTTCGTTTTTCTTCTCTACCCTATTGGTCTTTTGACCAGGGGTTCCTTTGGTTGTTGCTAAGAGTACTAAGGGATCTGACTTCTCACCTTCTTTAGTTGTCATAATAAGAGCATGTTTTTTTTGGATTTTTCTCGGTATTGCTTCGAAATGTTCCTGGTAATCTCTCTTGTAAAAGCATTGAAAATTTCCCCACTTGCGTTTCGATGTTCAAGATGGATGCTTGCGGATTTCGGAGAGTATCTAGCTAATCTATAAGAGCTATATTAGTAGAATTGTGTCTTTTTTCACTTGATTCCATCAATCGAGCTAACACCAACTCTATATCGTGTTCCTTGTCAGGTTGTGCTTGTTCTTTTTGGTAAAAACCATGACCTTGTTGTCGATATTTCTCATCTTTATCCTTATTGTACTAGTCATAAGGCTTCCACTCCTTCTTTGGCCTTCTCCAATCATCATCGAACCTATCTCCACTTGAGAACCAAACTTGTGCTTTTTTTCCCATTCTCGTCCAAATCACAATCCTCTGTCAAATGAGGTCCGCTACAATTGTCACATCCTAATTTAATTGCATAAATCGATTGCCTCATTTTTATAATCCTCTATTCCATGATGTTGAGCTTAGCTATTGTAAATGCCATATTTTTTGGGATTTATAGTAAACAAAATTTTACAATGCGGAAAACAATTAACAATTAATAGGGTACATGCATCCTACAAAAGATCTACGTTATGCACCTTCATAGCAACATACAATGAACAACTAAACTACCATACCCTAGTATAATTCAAAAATTACAAGGTTTAAGGTTACATACCTTTGATTTGTTGTAGTAAAGAAATCACTTCAATCTCCTTGTAGTGTAAGTCTTAGAAAGCTTAGCACCAAAAGGATGATGCCCCTAATGGCTCACACACAAACCATAGAACTAGAAGACAAGAAGAGAGTGGAAGGAGAAGTTTTTCAGCCGGATTATCTTCCAAGGAAGAGTATACATGAATTTGAGTTCCAAAGGGGCCCTATTTATAGTTTAGGTACCGTAGGGACAAAGCAAGATTTGAATTATTAAATAATAGACTTAATCCAAATTCAAATCCTTTCTTTATCCAGGAGGCTTCTTGTAACATCCCGAGTCCCGTCATTTCTTATTTCAGGGTTGTGGGTCGGAAGTCGATTGTTTAAAGGTTTTGGGCCTTAAGGAGGTAATGTTTAGACCTTTCGGAAGGAGGCAATGATTTTTATGAGATCCAAATCTTTGAATTGTGTTTTACGTCGAAGGGTAGAGCGGGAAAAGTCATAAGTCGGGTTCTTGCATGAAATATGAATTTTTATTTGAGAATTTAGATAATATTGTAGAGCTCTTCATACCTTTCTGTGGATATAAAGAACGTTGAAAATAGAGTTGGAACAAAGAATTTATGATCGTTTGAAGTTAGGACGATTTTTGGGTCATCCGCGTATGTTGGGCGTACTAGGGCATCCCTAGTACGATGAGCGTAAATTGAGTATGATGGGCATAAGGAATAAGTTCCCAAACTCCTTTTTCATGGTTTGTGCCCTATTTAAGCTCCTTAACTTCCCAAACCCACTCCATTCTCAGCCTCCACCTCTCCAAGACCCTCTCTTGAAACCCTAACCTTAGTTTGAGCCTTGTGATAAAAAAAGAATGTATTTTTATGTGCTTTGGAGTGTTCTTGGTGCACCTTGCCGAAGAAGGAACTCATTGAAGGAGCGTTCATTGCATTGAAGCTTGTAGATCCAGACATTGTTCACCTTGAACTTTCTTTTGGATGTATAAAGTTTGAATCTTGATGATGAAATTGTTAGATCTAGCAATTTTTGACTGTTATGTGCTTTTGGTCACTTTAAGTGCATAAATTTTAGATCTTCGAAGTTTGTGATCATGTTATGGATAATGTTGGAAACTTTATTGGAGACCTTGGAGACCTTGGAGTTGTACCAGCTATCAAAGAGCCAATGGAGATTTTCTGTGATAGTGAAAGTGCTGTTGCCTTAGCAAAGGAACCTAGGGATCACGGGAGATCCAGACACATCGACAGAAAATACCATTTTATCAGACATCGGATAGAAGAAGGACTCCTCGTGGCGAAGAGGGTATCATCGGATGAGAACCCAGCAGATCCCCTCACGAAGGGACTGGCTCGGGTTATGCATCTCCAGCATGCTCGGAGCATAAGGCTGAAGGATGATATTAGATTTAGTAGTTAGATAACCCAGAAATTTGTAAAGTGTAATTGACATTAGATGATGAATAAAAGGTGTTTTATTTATGAGTAAAGTGTTGCTATCTCTTGTCGATCGTTTACTATATTTCTTTTGCATGTTTTGACTTCTAGAATAATTTTGTTTGGTATAACATATTATTCAAACCTCCACAGTCGGTCATATGTCGGAAGTAGGTATGAATCAAGACTGTCATGATGGGTTGTAGAGGTCTAAGGTGTTGGACAAGGCTACAACAATCATGAGTGCTCATAAGTTCTGAGTATTGGACTCAACCCACGCTCACTAGAATCACTTCATGGAATTCTATCTCGAGTGATCGTGAGACGGTAATATCATATAAGTCTTCAAACCTAGAGATATGATTTGTTACTTACAAGTTGGTTATGCATTGATTGTACGAAAACGCATTGGTAACTCGATGTTATAAAACGTGCTTTTGTGTGTAATTCAATGAGTGGTAGAACAAACATATGAGTCAAAGTTTATCTGTTCCTTCTTGGATTAGAAGCTGATATCTGGGCCCCTCGATGATTTTGTTTTGACCTATGTACCGGGCCCGGTCAGAACTAAGTTGATGTGTTCAATTAAGTTCTTTGTCAAACAAATCGGAAATCGAGAAACAAACTGTTGGACAATAAGTAAGACATTGTTCCATGTATTTGTCCGGCTGATATCTAGAACGGAGGATTATATGATCCCTTATCTTAAATGGCGTACCATCATCTTCTTAGTTCCGAGAGACCTTGAAAGAGCTACGATTTCCGGTCGGTTCCTGAAGTACTAGAGATATAGTTATTAGACTTATCCAAGTGGGAGACTGTTGGATAAGGTGTCTAAGTCCATAACTATTTCGGGTGTGTACTTGACCCGACCCGGCATGGTCCATTTGGGTTGCATGGCACCATGCAATTGGATAGACTAAATGAGAGAAATAACACTTGGAGATTATTAATATATTATAAGTTCTAATATATTAATAATATTATTTGATTAGTTTGATCAAAGAATTAATTTGGAATTAATTAAGTGATCAAAGGATAACTAATTAAATATATGGGTTGATTATGTATATCATTCATATCTTGTATAGTGGGCTAAGAAGCTCCATGGATTATCAAGTTGGGTTCTACCCATAGGATGCTCCATGGGAGTTACAAACCCATGGGTCATGGAAATGAAGAGTCATGACACATTAGGGTTTACATGGTGTAACCCTAGATGTGTCAACACTATATAAGAGCCCCATTCTCCACCAAAATCGGCTAGACATAAGAAACTAGAGGCCTTGGCCGATTTTAAGAAGTGTGTATTATCTCAAAGGTCTTTCCAATAGCATTTGGTGTTGTGTGAAGCATTTGAGGCATCACACTTGGGGTGCTAGGCTCACAAGGTTTCAAGGAACATAAGCAACAACAAGGTAAGTTATTCTATCTTTCATTCAAGTTAAAATTGTTCCCCATGTATGCTAGATAGGAATATAACCTTGGAAATTCAACTTTGCATGATAATTAGACAAACATAGATCCAAGGTTATTAGGGTTGCATGTACACTTAGGAAGTGTTAGAATGCTCAAAACCCATCAGTGGTATCAGAGCATAGGCTTGTTTGTTTGTTTTTGTGCTTAAAAGTTGAAGAAAGTCGAAAAACTTGCTGTCTGACTACTGGACTCGGCGAGTCCATGGGGGGACTCGTCGAGTTCACTTGTGTCTTCAACCTACTCGGCGAGTAGGTTCATGCACTCGGCGAGTAGGGTCGACAGAGTGCAGATTTTCGACTTTAGTTGCTGGAAATGGATTAGAAACATTACCCTAAACCGTTTTGGTACTTGAAAACTTGTTTTAGATGGTGTAATGTCTTGCTAATTCATTTACAACAACTAGTTATCAAAATTACAAAGTTTTAAGTGTAGTTTTGATTCATGAAAGTGCTTATGTTCATGTTCTTGATCTTATGATGTTTAGATGATCATAGGAATTATTTGTAACCTATGTGGTAGTTTAATTCTTGATCATAATGTGTTTTAATGGAGTCCATAACTTGTCCTCAAGTTATGGAAAACCAAAAGTCACTTGGGTTAAAAACCATTAAAAGAACACAAGAGTTAGAAAAATGAAGAGTCTTCATTTTATTACTCTATTAAACTCATAAGTTACAAGAAATGAAAAGTTTTGAAAGTTTACAAAACTTGCCCTCAAGTTTTGGAACAAGTAAAGTCAAGTTAAACTTTAGTTCCAACCCTTAGAATTTTAAAAGTTAAAATTCAACCCTTATACTTATATTATTATGATTTAATAATTATATATATATATGTATAAGAACAAAGTCGTCTTACCGCTAGTACGCCTCATTCACGAAACCGGTCTATAAGGTGGGTATAAGGTTGTTGCCTATAAAATGGCAACTTAATGGGTGTCCACTCTCACCCACCGCTTGCTTGATCGGTGGAGGGTCGTTAGCCGAACGGGTAAGACAAGGACTTATAAATTCTCATTAAAAGTATGATGAATATTATAAAGTAGTCTGAAGGCCCGGTGAGGTGTACCAGTCATGCTAAAGGTTCTGTGAGCATACCAGATAGACTATAGGCTGGTGGGGCGTTCCAGTCAGACTAAAGGCTCTATGGCGTACCAGATGGACTGTAGGCCGGTGGGGCTTTCCAGTCATGCTGAAGGCCCTGTATGCATGCTGTTATTTTTATATGTTATCTGTTTGGGTATTGGTACTTTGGGGGAACTCATTAAGCTTCATTCTTACAGTTTTGGTTTATGGTTTCAGGTACTTCAGTGGATCATGGCAAGGTGAAGGCGTGACCATACACATCCTCGCATTTTGGACTTATGAATTTTGGGAAACTCTGATAATGTAAATGTTTTGAAAACTATGTTGAAAGAGATTCTGATTTTTAAATAATGTTTTGGGAATAAAGTGTTTTTGTAAACACTTCTATAGAAAAAGGGTTGTTATGAAAATTTTGAATTTTATTGAAATTTTAGGATGTTATAGGTAGTGAGCTGTATGATTGTTGTTTGTCTGTATTATGTGCCTACTTAATCCTTGTTTGTTTGTATGTCGACATATGGCAGTAGTGGGTTGAGGCGGTCTTGCTATGTATTGTAGGACAACATACCCGGTGCGGGCTCGGTACCATGAGATGTTGAGGAGTGATATCAGCCAGTTTGTGAGTCGGTCCAGTTGCAAGACACTGGAAGACATGATCGCTCGGGCCAGAGAAAGAGAGATTGATCTTGAGACAAAAAGGAAGAGAAAGTTGGCAGAGGTTCAGCAGTCCATGGGATCGGGCAATAGGCCCAAGACATCAGATTCCAGATTGAGAGGTCCTCAGGACCAGGCCGCTGTGGCAAGTGCGGCAGGATGCACGAGGGTGCGTGTAGGAGTGGCAATGGCGGTGATTTTAGCTGCTTCAAGTGCGGCCAGACTGGTCATTTCAGCAGGGATTGTATTGCTATCACCACCCAGGGATCGGACCTGATATGTTTGCATTGTAGTCGGAGGGGCCACAGGAAGGCCCAATGTCCGAGTTTGCATTCAGTAGGACGGGTGATAGCACCTACCCCTACAACCTTGAGGATCACCGACGGCCGTCAGGGTCGGGCGGAGGCGCCTGCAGTGAGGAGCAGGGTGTATCAGTTGGTTTCAGATGGGGTGTAAGCAGCCCGATGCGTCAGGTACATATCTTCTTTCATTTCCCTATCAGCTTATGTTATGATCTCATTGTTATGGTTCTGCATCGGTATCGATGAAGATATTTCGAAATTTTGTGGCCTGCTTGTGATTGAGTTATATGCCATCTGCATACCTTGGATTTTAGAATGATAATAGGAGGTCGCCTTCTTTAGAGCAGGTTACTTTGGATGCAGTAACTGTAGCATGCATGTGTGAGGATCGGTAGTGTCTCACTAGTTTCGGGAAGGTGTCATTAGGGGATAGATCGGTTAGATTCCCAGCTGTGGTAAGCTCGGGTTTTCAGCAGAAATGGCCAGAGGATGGTAGGGAGAACCGGTAATTCTCTCAAGCTATGAGTTGTGAGGAGCTAGACGAATCGAAGTGGGGGAGAGCCACTCTTGAGGGCCAGAGACAGAAGTAAGTGGAAGACTGAAGTGGTTCCGCAGTCTTGGTAAGGAAGGAAGCAGCTCAAGTGGCTGTTTGGATTGAGGAGCAGTTAGGTTGGAAGTTGGGGGAAACTTCCCAACCTTGAGTTCGCGTCTTCGCAAGTAGTTGATGGCTGGTTCGGAGAAACCAGATCTGGGAGCCTTCGGCAGATGCGAGTTTAGTCGGGATATAAGGTTGTGGGGTAGTCGCAACATTCCCCAGCAGTGAGCCAGTGAGGGAAGTGATGTAAGACTGCGGGTAAGCTGTAGCATTCATTAGCAACTTAGTTAGCGGAGTATGGGCGGGGGCCCATATCTCCTAGTTCGCAGAGTATGGGCGGGGGCCCGTATCTCCGAGTTACCATGATGAGAATCAGTAAAGTTTAGCTAGTTGAGATCAGAGGATGAGTGGTTCTGCATAGCCCTGGATAGGTGAGACCTATGGGAGATGCCGCTCCAAAGTATAGATGGGTGGGACCCATGGCGAGGCCGTGCTCTTTTAGCAACAGATGGGACCTGGTAGAGACCTTAGGGTAAGGTAGGGGATCGGGGATCCTAGACCTTCTAGAGCCAGAGTGGCTGGGTTAGTAGAACATATCAGGTAGTCGCAGTATCTTCAAGAGTCCCTGAGAGCGACTGAGGGATTGTACTTCCGTTTGGTATCTGGTGGAGGACCGGTATTTCGGGTAACAGTAGATCGGTTGGGACCAGGGTGGTCTCGGTTCATCCGGTAGGCGGATACGGGTCAGCAGGACTTCATGCATGAATGATGGTAAGGGATTTGGTGCAAGAAGCTATGAGCTGATTGGGAGATGCTAAGTTGCTCACCGCGGAATCAAATAATCTCCGAGTAAATGATTTGGCTCGGTGATGCCATTGTCGTCTAAGCCTTAAACGTAACAGATAAAGACCTGCTACTCGAAGGATTGTCTGAATTTTCACGTTGGGTGGAGTTTTCAGTATTGGAAAACTGTAAGTGGAATTATTCTATGAGTACTTATGTGATGACCAGCACTGGGAGTGGCCGAGATTGCGGTTCCAGCAGACGTTATGTCCTTGATGGAGATTGGAAGGGTTTGTTGCTTGTGGAAAGTTGCCTTGGAAAGGCCAGTGGCAGTGCAGTGTAAAGGGGGGGGGGGTGAACCCCTTGTGTATTAGTGTAAGTGCACTGGGAGTACCGGTAGGGATACCGGTTGGGTAAAGGTGTTGTACTCGAAGGTAGTAATGATCGGTTTATTCCGAGGACTATATATCCAGGAATGGACCTAATGGGTGTAGTGCGTAAAGTTGTAAGTGGATTATAAGGTACTTGATCGTGGCATACTTTGAGGAGGAAGTCTAGTTTAAGTGGGGGAGAGTTGTAACACCCAAAATGCAGAAGACCCAGAAAGGAAAGAAAAACCCTAAGTCAAAGGGGTCAACTCGTCGAGTCTAAGGAGGAACTCGATGAGTCAGAGCGTGTTCCGTGTCGTGGATTAAGTGACCGACTTGGCGAGTCGGCAAGTGGACCCGGCGCGTCTGGTCTGGGTTTGGAAACCCTAATTTCGGGACTTGGTGCCCTATTTAAGCATCTTATTCTCTCCCCTAGGGTTTCATTTGCGGCCCCTATTGTCCAGAACTCGAAACCCTAGCCACCCAACTCCATTGTTGAGCTAGTTCTTGCCTTGAGAGTGAATTGAAGCTTAGAGAAGGAAGAAGGACCTTGGTGGTTCAAGAAAAAGCTATAGATCTAGAGTTGGGGTAGCATTGCAGATCATTTGAAGGTATAAAGCTGATACCTTGGCTGTTAATCATTTATATTCCCTTTTTAGCTTGTATTTTCCCACTTTTGGGCCATTTCCAAGGTCAATACGAACATTGAACCTTTAAGGACGAAAAGGACTTAAGATCTAAGCATTTATGAGCTTTGGAAGCCCAGAGGGGGCAGCTTTACTCAGCCATCGCTTCATTCATGACCTAAGCCTTCTTTATAGCTTGGATTAAGAGTTTTAGCTTCATAGCACCTTGCATGCACGTAAAGTTAGCAACTTTACGTGCAATGCTAGCATTAGAAGTCCATATCTATGGGTTGAAGGTGTTGGAATGGACTGTAATTAACAGAATAGAGATATCACAAGGTGGACTCGGCGAGTCAGTTCATTCACTCGGCGAGTCGGGTCGCAAACCCAAACCCTTCTGTTTATGATTCAGATTAGTGAGTGGAGTTAGTAATGGATTCAACCAGATAGGGTCTGTAATGGACATGAAGACCATGGTACTCGACGAGTTTGAAGAGGAACTCGACGAGTCCAAGGCAATCTTCATAGTTATGAAGATGAACTCGACAAGTTGTTCATACAACTCGGCGTGTCATGGCCTAGATATTCATGCGATGATGATGAACTCGAGGAGTTCAAGGACGAACTCGGCGAGTCGGTTGAAGATAGTCCCGAAATGTTAGATGAAGGAGAACTCGTCGAGTTCTCGCTAGACTCGACGAGTGGAGTGGGGGTTGTTTTGAGATTTGAGGAGCATGGACTCGGCGAGTTAGCAGAACAACTTTGCGAGTCAAATCAACTGGAAGTTGACTTTGACCGTTGACTTTTACCAAGTTTGACCAGGGTTGAATTTTGCATTATTGTGGTCTAAATGTTGTTTTGGGTATTGATAGTTCGGGAAGCCGAAGGGTCAGTGGTTCAGAAGTTGTCGGTTAGCAGTCAGAAGTGTTCAACGAGTTTTTAGCAGTGCGAGGTGAGTATCCTCACTGTGTGCAT
Organism: Lactuca serriola; assembly: GCF_051521515.1. Lineage (NCBI taxonomy): Eukaryota > Viridiplantae > Streptophyta > Magnoliopsida > Asterales > Asteraceae > Lactuca > Lactuca serriola. Next base: position 118,809,087 of record NC_136416.1, read on the forward strand.
GGGTCTACGGCCACAATGCCGACCCATTATGTTCATGTTCATGTTTATGGTTATGTATAGAAGGAAGACTCGGGAGTTAACCCTAGGCACTGGTTGATATATGTTTCGGGTTACGACCTGATGACAGGCAAGGCTCAAGGAATGTTAGTATGCTAGAGGTCTTCGTGATTCTTGCATGTGTCGGTATGATAGGATCTGGACCGAGGGTCCGATGTCGGGGTAAGCCCGAAGTACATTAGATAATAGTATGATTCCTGGCCGGGGGTCCGATGTTGGGGTATTACCGAGGAAGATTCTTATGTAGTGCGTTAGACTATACTTGTTATCTTCGTGATACTTGTATGTGGCTGGTAAGGAGGTGAGTGTGGGCGAGGTCCCGTATCTCATCACTAGCTGAGTATGGATGGGGTTCCATATCTCGATATTAGAAAGAGCAGGGGCGAGGCCCGTGATAGGAAGAATGTGAGTGTGGGCGAGGGCCTGTATCTCACTACTAGTAGGAGTGTGGACGGGGTTCCACTACTTCAGTAGCAGACCAGGGGCGAGGCCCAAGTTAGGTGAGGCCTTAGAGGAGGGTATGGTCAGGGAATGTTTATGTATGTTTCAATATGTTATTTAATTGTATGTATGTGTATGATGGGCGAGGCCCAGAGACATGCGGGCCTAAAGGAAACATATATGTATACTGGGTGGGGCTCGATGCCAGGTGGGACCTGATGCCAGGCAGGGCCAGATGACGGATGGGGTCCGATGGCGGGCGAGGCCCAATGCAGCGAGCGAGGGCCTAGTATGTGGTTATGTGCTCAGATTTATGTATGGCATGTATGGATCAGTAGATATGTATGGTATGTGGTAGGCTGGGGAACTCACTAAGCTTCATGCTTACGGTTTTCAGTTTTGGTTTCAGGTACTTCCGATAGCGGAATGATGCGCTCGAGATAATCGCATGACACACACTAAGAAGTTTAGCCTGGGATGCTTACTCTGATAAAATGAATAAGTGTTTTGGAAAAGATACTCTATTTCGTTATATAACCCTTTTTGTATGATTGAAATGAATTAATGCTATGGTTTAGTAACGCTTTAAAAAGAAATTTTTGATCATGATTTTTGGGATGTTACACACACTCCACTAACGATTAATAAGGTGAAATGTGCAATTTTATGGGTTAGCGTCAAATTCACATTTTTACTAAGTAACTAAGATTGGGAATTTATAAAAGGTTTATTACTTAATATTTCATCATACTTTTAATGAGGATTTAAGCGTCCTATCAAACCCGTCTGGCTAACGACCATCCACTAGTTAAGGGTGTGGTGGGTAAGAGTGGATACTCAATGGCGGTCATTTTACAGGCTGCTTCCTTAAACACCCCTTATAGACCAGCTTCATTAATGAGGACTACTAATGGTAAGACTAACTTTTTTACTTATCCATATATAATATATCAAAACATTTAATTTTATATAGTATAAGGGTGTATTTTACACTTTTAAAATACTAGGTGGTTTAATCTATTAATAAATTATACTCCTAATTTAATTAACTTTAAACCATATGATTATGGAATTATTAATTCTCTTTTAATTAAACACTTTAATCAATTTAATAAAGTCCATAAGCTGTAATTGAACTATTCAAAGCAACAATGTTATAAAAATTCAAAATTAAAAACTATTTAATTAATTTTTAAGTTATGAACCCTGTTGAAACCTTTCAATTACTAGATGTTTTAGAATTCAATATTTGAAATTAAAACCTTTTAATTAAACTTTTCAAATTCCGAAACTCAATTCAAAAACTCTGGAATTCCAAATTTGATGGCAAGTTTTGTAACTCCTTAAAAAACTTTTGAGTTCCAAAACTTGATGGCAAGTTTTTATAACTCACTTTAGTCATAAAAAAGAGACTTTCCAAGTTCCATAACTTGAAGGCAAGTTATGAAACTCTTCAAAGTTATTTAGTTCAAATTTTAAACTAATAAAATAATCATATAATTTTTTTTTACTAATTTGAACTAATTAAATTCATATGGCAAGATAATTTCAAATTCTATAAATAATTAGTTTTTCACAAAAATCAATTAATTATCTTAGAATTTGACAATCATCATGTTATTAGATGGGGACAATCATTACCATATCATTAAAATCGAATTTTTTGAGCCAAAAAATTTTGTGCTAATGATCCTAATCCAAAACAGGCCAAAAACTCGAAAAATCTGTCATCTAATGATCCAACTCGTCGAGCCAGGCTATGGACTCTTAGAGTTCATGGTCATGTGAGCGAACTCGTCGAGTCCACTCATGGGACTCGTCGAGTCCAACAGTCAGACATCAATTTTTTAGGTTTTTCAACTTTGAACAATTAAACAATGCATCTATATAACAGAAAACTACACATGGCTCTGATACCATTGTTGGGTTTTTTATACTATAACACTCCTATGGTGCACATACAACCCTAATGCTTTGGATCTAAGTTTTCTCTCGTTATACATGCAACAAAATATTATCCAAAGCATGAAACTTATCTACCATACAAATTTGGTACATGAATCATAAAACTAGTTAGTAGAATACCTCTTATTTGTAGCTTGTACTTGTTGGCCTTTCAAGAGCTTAGCACCTCAAGTGTGATGCCTCAAACAAGTCACAAACACCATGAACAAATGGAGACTTTGATAGAGAGGCTAGAACCACCAAAATCGGCTAAGGTTCTCTTAGAACCCTTGGGGTTGTGAATTTGGAGCTAAGGGGTTACTTTTATAGTGTGGAATTCCTAGGGTTTCAACTTGTAAATCCTAATTCATTCCTTGGGCCTTTTATCCAATAATCGATATGATAAAGCCTTATGGACTAACACTTCATGGACTCTCACGTAAACTTAGTCCATCACTAATCAATCATGGATCATTGGCCCAAACTATATGTATTGCTGATTTACTTAATCAGTCCCCTTAATTTAATTAATATCTTTTGATCACTAAATTAATTCAAAATTAACACTTGAACAATATTAATTAAATAATATGATTTCTCAATTAATATATTATACTTATAATATATTAATAAATCACAAATAACCTCTTTCTCAAATATCCATCCTGTCAAATTGATCTGGTGAAGGCAACCCAAAATGGACCATGCTACTCTTGGGTCAAGTACATCCCAATTATAGTTATGGGCTTAGACACCTAATCTAATAGTTTCACAATCAAGTACTGTTGAGGGAACTCGCCATGTCGTGGTTCTTGCAAAAACAGAAAACTCAAAAAGAAAACCGAAACAAAAATAACATTTTGCAGATTTTACTCAACAAAAAGGATTGTTCACTTAATGACATCTAGTTTTAAGTAAAAATAAGTCATTCCCCGGTAACGACGCTAAAAACTTCATGTGTTTTAATTTCACTTAACAATTTTAATTTATAAACCTAACTAGTTCTATGAGCTAAACACAAATAGGCAGTGTACCTAGTCTCGTAGTAGTATAGTAAAGTAAGACGGGTGTTGAACTCAAGGGAATGAAACTTTAACTAGAAAATTAACTACTACTAATTACAATAAAGAAGAGACGGTAACTTGGGGGTTTCCATTAATTTTACAAGACTAAAAACTTAAATTGAGAATTTTAACAATTAAATAGCTACTAGAACTTTAAACCTAAGCAAGCATGTAGAAATGATTTTGAATCAAGATTTAATAGTATCTTCATTTAGTTTTGAATCCCCCATTTTCCTATGCTTGATTTCTAATGGATTCAATATATTGGTTACCAAATTATTAATTAACTAGTTATCATGTTCCGATTCCTAGTACTTACCAATTCATGAACTACTATGCAATGGTTAAGCACAAGTTGGACAATAAATTGAATTTACGAATTATATGGACTATGAATGATAACATCTAATGACTACTCTTCTATGATCAAGATAAGCAAGTTAAGCACATATTATGAATCAATAATTCTCTCTAACACAATCAAATATACTAATTTTACCATCCAACTCTAGGATTTGTTCAATGACTAGATATAGCAATTTAATGGTCATAAACAAGTAGATGTCAAGTTCATGCAATAAGAGTTGTTAACTGATTACACAAAACTTGAAGAAAAAGAAATAAAGACTAGAGCATTAACATGTTAGGATTATCGATCTATCAAACACAAGTTAAACCAAGATAACTAAATGTACAAATAGCCAAATCAACTCATATTATTTGGGTTCATCATCACCAAACGAAAGTTAGGGGTATTAGCCCATAATCACATCATAAAAACACAAAAAAACATAGTAAAATAAGTTGAACATGATTAAACTCTGCAAACCAAATGAATATATTGTGTTCTTTGCGTAAATCTCTCTACTTCTGGATCTCCAATTGTTTTCTAGCCTTCCAAGGGTTTCTTAGAAGTTATTTGATCATTCTTAGTCTCTGGAAATCGCCACCTCCAGAAGCACACACAAAATTTGACTTGAAAATCATTTATATAGTTTTCTTAAAATAGGCGCAACGATGTGGAGAATACATACCCATGTCGTGAAAGACGGTTTTATGTTGTATGCTCCAAGCCTCTACGTAGATTAACAGGAAGGTTCCAAACCACCAAGGTGTGGCATATATGTGTCTAAGATGTGATATCTTCTTTTGGCATGTTTTCTTTCTCTTTTCTTCCTCTTGATTTATACTTTTAACCTCCAAGTTTCCATTTTGTCAACTTAGCTCCTTTTTCTCTGAGAATGTCTTTTTGGGTACAAACTATACTTTAAACATAATAAGCACCAAATATCTTAATAAATAACCAAAATATAGCTAAATGTATTAAAATATTGATTAGAATATGTGAATGGTTTTTTTACAACATCAATGGACTTTATAAGAGTAATTCAACCGCATATAGATAAAGATATAGCTTTTCGATTGGAAACCTTACATGTAAACGTTTCGAAAATCGGCTTTCAGGAATGATTCAATTGATATTTTCTCCAATGAGAAACCCAAGCTAAAAAAATTGAAGTCTAATATTTGAGCAACAAATGACATATGAAAATTGTTCCACCTCTTAAAATTGAACACTAAAACTAATCAATTTAATTTTAAATAAAGTGATTTTCAACATAGAAGGCAACTCACCAAATCTGAGCACTTTCAATGGACCATTTATAAAGAAACATAATTTTGTTTACATAAATTTTTTCAAAACCTCTAGATCTCCATTTTCATCCTTCATACCCCGAAAGCATTTATCGAAATAGCTTCCTAATAGCAACATATAATCCTTCCATTGTAATCATAAACAAAAAATAAATAAATAAAAACCAGGTCACCTTGGCATGAACAAGGTTCTATTTTAAACTTATACGTAGGTGAGCCATTTCCCAAAATGGATGCTATCGAATAAACAAAATCGTCTTTAAGGGTGGAGGGAGTCATTTCCTCCCAACCCACTCAAACCCACTACCACATCAATTTTCTCTCTTTTTTTATTCATCTTTCCCAACCCACAACACACGGAAACCCTATCTTTTCAACCCACTCAATTAAAAAATACAAAAAAAACTAAGGTACAAGTCTTAATTAGCAATAGAGCTACCGCTAGTACCTCCAAGATACGACTCCCTCTTTAGTGGTTGGGAAGGTTGAGAGTGGTGGGTTGTTTAATTGGTTTCACTAACCCGCTTCATCCTCTCTCTCTCTCTCTCTCTCTCTCTACTTTCTCTATCTCCTTTTCTCTTATACCATGTGTTTTAAGACTTACACCTTAGTTGTTTTGTATTTTTTTAATTGAGTTGGTTGAGTCGGTTGAAAAATATAGGATTTTCATGTGTTGTGGGTTGAGAAAGATGAAGAAAAAAGAGAGAAAAAACTGATGTGGAAGTGGGTTGAGTAGGTTGGGAGGGAATGACTCCCTCCTCCCTAATACAACACTGACACTTCAACATAAACACTATCCTTTCGAAAACTTTATCTATAAAATCCAAATATAATGAATCATATTATCTCTTGAACTCTATCTTAAAAACCATAAGTATTTTATAGTGTTTTATACCACCCAAAATCTCGTTAATCATAAGCAGGCCATCTAAATTTGCATTCCTTTAATAAATCTCAATTGCTAAACACACATAATATCATTGATCACCTTATAAGGATAATTAGCAAAGAGTTTACCAATAATCTTTTACTTGAAACCAATGATACTAGTTGGCCTATTATCTTTCATCAACTTTAGATCTTGATTTTCCGAGATTGGATAAATGAAAGATGTATCACACCGAATGTAGCAACTTTGTTAGAATAGAAAAACCAACATTACAATTTCATATGCAATCAAATCCTAAAATCATATGTAGAAAGAAAACATAAAACATCTATTTCTAATGTTTGATCACCCCCACAATCCCAAACATCTTTCTCAATCTCATCATAGGTAAATAGAGATTCAAGTAAAGAAAGTTTCTCTTTTGTGATTCTCTTGAAAATATCCAATTCATGAGAGGAATGAAATGAACTACTTGCTCAAAACTTCTCAACACAATAGGATTGAAACTCAGTTTTGACTTAATTAGAAATATTTGGAGTTTTCATCCCCTAGTTGAATATAGCCTTTGTGGTCAAATCTATGTTTTCAACACAATCAGTATCTCCCAATACTTTCATGGCATTTATACGATCCTTCATATTCACCCTTAACACCACACTTTAAATTCATCCAATTATCAATTTCCTTGATAGTTTTTTTTTTTTGGAAAATGGGTTTTTTCTTTTAAACTTTTTCATCTCATCATACCATGGCTTTAAGTTGCTTTTAAGATTTTCAAGTTTATTCTTAAAAGTAAACATATGGTTCTCCATAACTTCCCACATGATTTTATGACCATTGTTTCAACATTGTTAATACAAAACCAATAAATGGAATAAAAGAAAAGGATTATGCATATAACAAGATTTGACCTTCTTATGAAGACCCGCACGATGATCCAACCATTTTTTATCCAACATAATTCCCGTAGTATTTGGGAAATCGTCAATAATTCTATGAAAGTTCAAAAACTAATCAAACTTTCTTATTTTCTAACTCAATATGTTCATCTAAGTAAATGACTATCCTACTAGAGAAATATCAACAAGTTATGCATCTAAGATAAATTGATTAAAACATTAGGCAAACACTGACCAAAAATCAACACCAAAAGTTTTATATAGTGTTTGTTGGGCATAAACCATCATAATCAAAATAGGCAGAACACCTGAATCTCCGTTTATTACAACTTATTTTTCGTTATAGATTACTTGCGTTTTTTACAAACTTAGGTGCATCCCACATGCAAAGGATACTGCTCGAATTACCTATAACATTCAATCAAGCATTATAAAAAATATTTTCCATAATAAACTCTAATAGTCGAAAGAACCTTCTTAGACATAGTTATTTCTTGAATTCCTAAAAAGTTTAGAATATGTTGTTGACACAAGCCCTGTATCCATGTATTTTTATTTGTGTTCCCATCAGCTTGAATATTAATCTTTAAAAAGATTAATTTAAGAACTTTATACCTCTCATCCTATTTATTTACTCTTTTATATCCTATTTCATGCAATCACATGATATCATATGACTCTTCTAATACTGAAAGTAGAGGATAGATCTCAAATTATAGAAAAACCTTTGCACTTGATTCAAGAGGATGTTGAGTCGAAAGATCTCGATTGTTTACCTTTAGTTATGTCATGAGAAGAATCATTATTGTTGCTTAATGCTTATTTTTCTAAGTCGGGTTCTTACACAAAAGCTAAATCAACAATTAAAGGGGAACTAGGAGGTATAAAATACAGAGGATGTGTAAAGGAATATCCCTCAATCACACCCACCTTCATACTAAACATGATCATGGTTAACATTAGCATTTCTAGCCTCTTAAAACACTTATGGAACATATTTGACAACAAACAGACAACCAAAATTCCAAGATCATTTATTTTCCAAGGTTGTAATAAACCCTAAAATAACTCTAACAGGATGCAAAAAACCTAACAATTTGTCCATAATATCAACTATTTGCATAAAATCTATTGTAAGATTAACACGAGCTTCAAGAGAGGGCCATTTGAGGATGGAACAATCCTAATAACAACTTTCTCTTCAATAAATCCTATAATTGTGTCCCTGATATCAACCTTCTTGACATGAACATGAAGTTTGACTGCATTAATGACTTCCTTCACATTAGGTTGATTTATATATTTCCTTTTCTTTTAAAATCCATAAGGAAGAGGAATACTTAAAGTACCAGACCATGAAAAACGTAAATGAAACATGGATCCTAACATGGCAACCATATTATAAGCAAGAAACTATCTAAACTGATAAAAACTTGAGGGTCAAAATCATATGGTGGCATGATAGTAATATGGGGTCGGTTTCTAAAAAATGCATCATTAGTATTAAACTCTTATGGATGATATGCATACAATATAATATTACACAATCAGATTTAATTGTTGAGGTGTGTATCAGTCTAGTTCTAGTAGAACATAATTATAAATTTAAAACACTAAATAATTCACATCACTCTTCCCTCCTAACAGTATGAAAGCTTTCACCCCTGCAATTGATCCCATTAACCAAACATAACAACTTAAAAATCCTGGATACTCATAACATTTTCATTTTTTTGGAGAGATCGAAAATCAATTTGCAATTGATATTCTTTAGCAAAGTTAAACTTAGTATACATTTTATATATCCAAGTGGCCTTAAGCTTATTTTTTTGTATAATACTTAACTAGATTGTAGGGTGGAGTGGGAACACGTAAGGTGGGGGTAGAGCATGAGTGTATGGAGTGTAAGTGTTAGGGTAGATTAATGTGGAGGTAGGTGTGTGAACGTGGAGGGTAAGGTGTAAGTGATGGTAAGATGAGTGTAAAAGCAGGTAAGATGGTTATGATGGTTGTGTGGATAGATGAGTTGGATCGATATTTTTGCATTTATAATAATATACAGGAAATGAGATCTAAATTTCTTGATGTTAGCCAAAAAACAATTAGTTTCCTCATAAATGGGATTTAACTGAAACTAAAAAATTTCATTTTTTTAATTTTTTTTTCAACATATATAGTCTACCACTAGGGTGCAGCAAGGTGACCCCTTGGGCTCTCTTCTTTTTGCCCTCATTTTGCACCCGCTTGTACACAAAATTAGAGACAACTGTAAGCTCCTTCTCCATGCTTGGTATCTAGATGATGGGACTGTCATTAGGGATCCAAAGGAGGTGGCTAGAGTGTTGAACATTATTCGGGTGAATGGTCAAGGCTTGGGTCTTGAGTTGAACATTAAGAAAACGAAGATTTTTTTGGCTCTCATATGATGGTAGGAAGCTTCGTGCCGATTTATTCCCAACAGATATAGGGAGACCTTCTTTGGGGGTGAAGCTCCTTGGGGGGGGGGGGGGCTGTTAGCATAAACGTAAGGTTTATTAGTGGGCTGGCCATAAAGAGAGCAATTAATGCTGTTGATTTGATGAGTCTTCTTCCACAACTATGTGACCTGCAAAGTGAGCTCCTTTTGCTTCAATCATGTATGAGAATTGCAAAACTTTCCTTTGGTTTAAGGACATGCCAACTAGTGCACATAAAAGAGGCAGCTTTGTTTTTTGACAAAGGATTATGCAGGTCTATCGAGGATATGGTGGTATGTGGAGGCCCCTTCTTTGGAGACATCCAGTGGCATCTGGCTTCCTTACCTATTCGTTTTGATGGTTTGGGTTTGTACTCAACATACGAGGTTTCCTCCGACGCATTTGTAGCCTCGAGGGCCCAATCTTAGGCATTACAAGACCACATCTTACACCACAATGGCATATGTGGTATGGACTCTGATTACTTATGTGCTTTGAATCGTATTCGCGATACGATTTCGGGATTCGACTGTAGTGGTTTCATTAATAAGGACACCGTCCACCTAAATCCCCAAAAGCATTAGCGTGTGCCCTTTTCAACAAAATCGTCAAAGATATGGAAGTCGACTTCGACATGACTCTTATACAGAAAGCAGTTTTTTAGTGTTTTGGTGCACCTCATGCTCATGATTTTCTGCTAACCATCCATATTGATGGCCTTGGCCAGCATATGTCTCCTGTGAAGTACCGAACTATCCTTCGTTACCGCCTCATGATTCCTCTATTCCCAATTGACGAGATATGACCATTTTGCCACAAGCCAAGTTTGGACACTTTTGGGGAACAGACGGTTCATTGTAGAGAGCTCCTTGGTTTCAAGTACCGACATGATGTGATTATGGATGTTCTCTTTGATACTTGTCGGCGTGTTGATATTTCTGTGAAGAAAAAAACGTCAGTGAACTTTTTGACGGACCCGCAGGATGGAAGATTCACACTCAGCCCGACTGACATTTTGGTCTTTGGATAGATAGGAGGGAACCACGCTTGTGTGGATCTTACTGGGGTCTCCCCCTCGTCGGTTTGAGGAGCGGGGGTTTCACAGCAGGACATGTCGCTTTGAAAGTCGATGCGTGCAACGTGGCAAAGCATGAGAATGCGTGTATAGAAAATCAACATGTGTTTGTACCTTTTGCAGTTGATACATTTGGATTTCTTGCGCCAGAGATGGTGAAACTCCTCAACAGAGTCTAACGGGTCATGCATTCTAATGTTATATCTCCTAGATCCACATATGATATTTTCAAAATAATTAGTTTTGTTATCTAGAAAGAACCAACGGCACAACTTGTTGCATGTTGTCTTTCATCGCTATGTATTGAACTATATTTGATTTCAATCCAAAAAAAAAAAATATAGTACATATTTTTCAACCAAAATCAAATTTTGCTTGAATTATATTCAAATTTCTCTGAAATCAATGAACCAAACATGCTATAATAAGAAAAGAAAAGGGCTAATTTTAGTATTTAAAATAATGGATTACAGAAAAAAAAATGACTGCGTATAAAAAAACTACCTAAAGGCAAGTACAAACTTGTTTCCAAAATAACAAATTGCTTATTATTAAGTATCATTATCAATCCTAAGAAAACCAATGGGTTACAAACCTCGTATTAAAAAGAATTAATATTTTACAACAAAAAAGGGACAAAGGACTGAAGGAGGAAAGTAAAAGGAAGAAGCTAAAGACGCGCAATGGAACAGTAAACCCCTGCTGCCTTGTAAAACTAAACAAACCAGCTGTTGCTCTTCTGTCTCTCATTGCCCCTCAAGAACCGCGTTCAATTAAACAACTATTTTCATTTAACACCCTCCATATTTCAACATGTTTACCCTTAACCCTTCGTATTTGGTGTTAGCTACATATACGCCTCAAAATACTTATCAATCAAATAATCCATGATAAGATAAATCTTTTGTCGTTTACCGATTACCATGGTTTGGGTATTCACTTTTCATTGTAATTTATAATCATGTTATAAGAATTTTGACCAATTAGGTCCACAAGATTCGAATTTATTTTCTTACATAAAGTTAACGTGACCCACAATAGACATGGTATAAACGATATTGTTGTTGTATCTTTTTATTAGTAAGATAGACATTATGAATGAATTAATTTAGAACATCGAAAAATTAGACGATATAGTCGAAGAAAAATGGCTGGAAAACGTTTTACACTTAAGAATATTTGAATAGAAATAAATGATATCCGATGCATTAGAGTATGTTTTATGGCATAACAAATAAAAGAAAATGAAGTCTAAATGTTGCATATTAAAATTTATAAATGTATAACTATTATATATGATCAATACTAGTACTTTATAAAATTATGTCAACTCAAATTTTGCATTTTTTTCATAAAACATTGTTTATCATATTATATAATATGCAATACATCGATTGTAAAAAGTTGAAACCTTTAAACATCTATTAAGTCACTCTCAATATAATTATGAAACAAGATTGTAGCTCGAGCTTAACATATTCGAATTAAATTACTTTGTTTCCTATGTTTTCGTTTTCCCATTACCTTTGTCCCGATTTAAAAAAAAAAAAAAAAAAAAAAAACATATCGAATAAATTTCTGAAATATTACACAATAATTTTTATTTTTTATTTGGTTTGTACCATCGGAAATTGAGAATATCCAGCGAAAAGAAACTATGACAATTTTTGTACGCTCTTTTTTAAGAGGCAAATAGTACTTTTCCCACGTGGCTCCATGCTTTCATACTTTCAACTTTTGCACACAAATTTGAGTTCATATTGATACTTGATACGTAACTTCTACCTAAATATTTTAATTTACATGCGATATAAAAGGAGTATAATACTTTATCAAAGTACAATAAGATTTTTTTATTTTGACATTCGAAAAATCATTTATCTATGGTAATTTATGAAGACATGTAGATGTATAGGTGTCGTTTTGGCTTTGTAGACCATGCATTGCTCTGTTGGTTGTCCTTACCCACCATATATTATTACGGGTGAATTTATATTTTTAAAGGTGTCATTGCTTTTTTTTCTTATTTTTTTGAGAAATCAATAAATTCAATATAAATGTCTAAATCAGAAGAAAAAAAAACAATTTGTTGATTTTCTGTCTCTCTACAACAGCAACACATCTTGCTCTTCCCACTTCCCACTTCCCACTTCTGGCGATGTTTTTTCCGGCAACGTTCACCGCCACTACCGACAGCCGACCATCCCACAGCTCCAACGACCTACCTTTTCCGCCTACAAGATTGAAACAAATAAGATTTAAGCAGTTTTTAGCTTTATTTCAATTATTGCTCATTTTCTTCAAAACTTGAAAAAACTAGAAATTAACAATTATGTTTGTTTGATTAGGGTTAGAACTTAGTTATTGCTTAGTTATTACTTGTTTGTTGTTATTGAAATTCTGTTGTTCAATCTTGAAATTAGTTGTACCTTACTAGAGATGTTTATAGTTATTGTTAAAAATAAAGTAAGATGTAAATGAAAGAGATTTTTTTTCATGAAAATGCATATTCTTTATAATTGAAATGTGTACATTTTGTAATTTTGTAATTACGAACTTATGGTTAATAGTTATTATTTTATGTTAGAAACTTAAAAACAAGTTTTTAGTTGAAAACTTACGGTCAAGTTTTTATTTGAATACTGAAATCAAGTTAATTTTAATTGAATTATTGAAATCTTTTGAAAAAACTATTTTTTCTAACACACAATTAGATTTGCAAAATAAACAGCTCCACTGAAATAAGTGAGTACTAATCAACATGTGACACATAGCTTGACATTACCGGATTGGGTAACTAAATCTAGGGATGTCAACGGGGGCAAACGGGACGGGGATTGCATCCCCCACCCCCGCCCCCAAAATTTTCTGGTTCCCCCACCCCCGCCCCTGCCCCCGAATTCACCTTCTGCCCCCCGCCCCACCCCCTTTCCCCCGATTGATTTTGGGCTACCTTATTTGGGCTAAAAGAAACTATTTTTTGGGTAACAAATAAATATTTATAACATAATTTTACATGTTACAAACAACTTAAAAACATATTTTTTATTGAATTTTTGTTCGTAAAAATCATGTTATTGTTTATTATATTTATATAATTAATATATGTCAATTCATATAATTTATTAACGGGGCCCCCACGGAGGTTTCGGGACGGAACTACCAACCCCCGCCCCCCCCCCCCCCCGAAATTAAAACGGAGGTTAACCTTGCCCCCACCCCCGTCCCCGTCCCCGATTTTATTCAACAAATGCCCCCATACGGGACAGGGCCCCCACGGGATCGGGGTCTCACATGACTTTTTGACATCCCTAACTAAATCGTGGACAATCTTGTTCAATTATGGTAAATTTTTACCAATATTGATAGGCTTGTTCGTTTGGATGGATCGGTTTGATCCGATCCAATCAAGTGAATCCAAATTGATTACAGTTTTCAAAACATGGATCCTAATAGTCAAAACCAAAATCAAATCCGATCCGATCCGATCCAATTACAATTCGGTTGTATTGGTTTTTATAATTCAGTTTTCAAAAACCGAAACATTTTAAAACGACATACAATTATAACATTTCTCAACTTTATACAAGAAACAAAAACAAATTATTTAGTTGTGATTTGAAATTTATAAACAACTAATAATATGATATATTATAGTTAAATATTTTATAGATAGAAAACTTTTGAGAGAAAATGCATATTAATGTTTTTTTTTATCATGTGAAACGTTTTGAACCTATTTAAAAAAATAAATTACAAAATTAATAAATAACTATAAATATATATTATAAATAAATAGATAATAAATCTTTATTCGGTTTTTTTGGACTATTCGGTTCTTATTTTATAAACCATAACCAATCCAAAATCCAAAATAATAATTCGGTTTTGTTGAAAACCAATCCAAAGATCCGATTATCTGAACCAAATTGTCCAATTGGACAATTCGGTTTTATCAAAATAGTGAACAGTCCTAAATATTGATCAGACAATATCAAGCGAAGATTTTACTATTAAAAATATTTTTCTGAGTTTAATAATTACTATTCAAGAGGCTTTGAAAATGTAAGTTCAAAGAGAGTAATTAATGAGTAAAGAAGATAAATATGCCCCCTAAGGGAGGAGGGTATCGTTACATGGGTTGGGGCGTAATCGGAGGTACCATTGGGAAACGTTTCCGAGAAGATGTAGCGGGTTGTTGGGTTCCATAGTGGAGTTGTTATGTGGTTTAATGAACTTGTTTCCACCTATCTCTCTATTCTACTAATATACGTAGTCACTCTAAATTACAATATAAATACTAACTAGTTGAAGTTATGATATTAGATTAAATTACAATATAAATACTAACTAGTTGAAGTTATGATATTAGAAGGAACATTCTTGGTTTAAATTTGCCATAAAAATACAAATATTTCGAACACGTTTAAGCTAAACCTAAAAAACCAAACTCGTATAACTCAAACCCAAAAAAAATCATATTATATATTACGAGGTAAAAAAACTTTTGCTACTTCTGAACATTTGGTAGGAACAAAACAAATATAAAAATCAAAAGAATGAATTATAGAGAAAATTTATGACTTCCACGCATTTATTATTTTATGAGTATGAAGTTTCATAGAAATAAAAGGTAAAAAACATATTTAATTTTTCTTTATTGATTGAAATGTGTAATTTTTTCTTATCTTATCTTTTGATTTTGATATTTGTCATGATGATTTAAGTAAAAAGATTAATAAAAATCCTTTCTAATAAATGAATTAATTTTTTTTTTTCCCACTTGTCACACTCTTATTCAATTTGTCAAAACGTTATTTTGTGGTTATTTTGAATTAATTTTTTTTAAATGTTATTTTATTAGTTTTTCTATTTTATTAAATTTCACATAATATTTTAATGTAATAATTGCAGTAAATATAGTAATAAATGAATATTAATTTCACTAATAAACTTACATTTTAATTTAAAAATTTCCAAAATTTAAGTTTATTAGCTTTTTTTTATTTAAATTATTTGTTTAAATTTAGAACATAAAAAACATTTTCATTATAATAAATCATTATTTTCTTCTTTTCTTATAAATTCAAAATTTTTAAATATTTTGGCATTTATATATATATATATATATATATATATATATATATATATATATATATATATATATATATAAAAATTAACCCATATAAGTGTCACAATTAATATATTTAATAGGATGATATTCTATGCACTGATTTTTTTCCAGAAATTTGTTCTATTTTTTCATATATTGAAAACTCGAAAACAAAATAATTGCGTGGGGTTGGTAGTTAATATACCACCTAGATGCAAGTCATAAACCCAAAAGAAGTCAACATCATATACCTCATCTTGAAAAGATTATGTTGTCTACTCATGTAATGTAGTACTTGATTGTACACATATTAGTTTCCTTGAACCTTCACTCATGCCATGCCCATGCTACCTCAACTACTTTCTATATTATATACAATAATTAAAATCGATAGCTATAGATATATATGGTATTAATGCATTTCTTAATCTATTCGTTTAATTGGTATTGGTATAAAAATATCTTAAATTTTTTGGATAGTAATAGAATTTGATACTCGTGATATCAAGATACACTAAACATGCTTTATCTGGTCTACAAAACATGATACAAATGATCTTGGTTTATGATACTTCATACTTTTAATTAATGGTTGAAACTTTCTTTGAAATTATTTTAATAAATATTATGCAACACCATAATTCCAAGAAACGGTAACATGAATATTTGATGCATAATATCAAAATCTAAACATAGATACAAAAAATGTATAATCACAACCCCAAATAATGTATGTTTAACAACCACACCCATGGCTGTAGCCTATCACGTCAGATTAAAATGACTCTTGCCAATCTCGACTATATATTAATTATATAATAGGGTTTGTTTTTAAGAAAAATTCTAATATTTTACAAAAAAAATAATAATGAAAAACTCTTAAATTTTTTTAAATAAAAAAACACCGAAAACCAGCTAATTTACATTTTAACCTATTTTGACATTTTCAAAGGATAATGCCATACCGAAAGGTTATTGATATAATAGGTGATTTGATATATTATATACTCTTGAAAAAATTGATTTTTATAGAAAAGAAAAAGAACTCAAATCCACAACCTCTCTCCCCGCACCCTTAACCAATTAGCCTAAAACATTTTCTTGCTTTTCTTCTTTTGCATTTCTATATAATTAATAAATGTTAAAGATTTTATTATTATTATTATTATTATTATAAACTGGTTATTATATATATATATATATATATATATATATATATATATATATATATATATATATATATATATATATATATAGGTTCAGGTTTATTTGAGACCATTCTAATTTTGTAAGACCGTGAGACCAAATCTAAAAATAATTTTAAAATGCAAAATAAATGGAAAAATTCAAAATTTCTTTTTTAAATATTATTTTCGGAACTTGAATTAACTAAAAAATATATAAAAAAATAAAAAATAAAAAAAAAATTCCGTTTTTTTTAAAAATACGTGAAATATTCTAATAGAATATTACACTGACATATTCTAAAAAATAATTTTAAAATGCAGAATAAATGGAAAAATCTAAAAGTTCTTTTTTTAAATATTATTTTCGAAACTTGAATTAACTAAAAAAATAAAAAAAATAAAAATAAATTCCATTTTTATTGAAAAATACGTGAAATATTCTAATAGAATATTACACTGTACATATTCTAAAAAATAATTTTAAAATGCAAAATAAATGGAAAAATCCAAAAATTCTTTTTTTAAATATCATTTTTGAAACTTGAATTAACTAAAAAAAATAAAAAAAAATAAAAAAAATAAAAAAATGCGTCTCACGGTCTCACAAAATTAGGCCGTCTCACATGAACCTAACCATATATATATATATATATATATATATATATATATATATATATATATATATATATATATATATATATACACATACATTGTTATATCTTAAAAAAATTTCATTTTCATTTACATCTATTTTTTACAATTACAAATATTTTATACTTTTAAAAATATATCTATACATATAAAATACAATAAATAAATATTTATATTATCTCTAATCATACATATAGTCTTATGTGGTTTTCTATAATGCACTTTCACTTGTCCCTTCCACTTTTTGTTATTCGGATAAAACCGAGCTATCTAATTGGACAATTTGGATTGGAATATATGGTTCAGATATTTGGATTTTTTGATTGGTTTTTCAACAAAACCGAATTATTATTTTGGATTTCGGATTGGTTTTAGTTTATAAAATAAGAACCGAATAATCCAAAAAAAACTGAATAAACATTTGTTATTTATCTATTTATAATATATATCTATAGTTATTTATTAATTTTGTAATTTATTTTTGCAAATAGGAATGTTTCACCTGATAAAAAACATTAATATGCATTTTCATTCAAAAGTTTTCTATCTATAAAATATATAACTATAAATATCTTTTTATTAGTTGTTTATAAATTTCAAATCACAACTAAGTAATTTGTTTTTGCTTCTTATGTAAAGTTTAGTAATATTATAATTATTTGTCATTTTAAAATGTTTCGGTTTTTTAAAAACCGAATTATAAAAACCGATCAAACCAAATTGTAACTGGATCGGATCAGATTGGATTTAAATTTAGTTTGAACTATTCAGATCCATGTTTTGAAAACTGAAATCAATTTGGATTCATTTGATTGGATCAGATCAAACCAATCCATTCAAACGAACACCTCTAATATCAACAATATGTAAAAATATAGAAAAGATGACTAAACAATTTGATGATAAATATTATAAATTAATTATTAAACAGGAAAATTAGCAAAAACAAACGATTGAATAATTAATTAATTATTAAATATTTATTTTTTTTGAAACGTCAAATTTAACCTACTCCTAAAACTACACCTTAAATCTACCTATGTCCATGACGGGACTTGAACCCTTAACCTCAAGGAGGGAGGGCAACACCGGATACCGCTGGGCTGAAAGCCCTTTGGTAATTATTAACTTTTCCATCGTGTTATTCTCAATACGAACAAAAGACGTATTAATGTTGAAATTAAATGTTGACGTAGAAGGAGACTGTGTCATTATAGGACGATTTAAAATACGAGACATAAAAATTAAAACAAAATTGAATGATCACAAATTTCTTGACTTGTAACCGCATGACGAAACTCTTATCTTTAAAGGGATTTACATGCTCAGAATTTTGCAAGTGTAAACATCATCCCCGATATCTAATGCATGTTACCGTTTGTTCTGATAACTATTGAAAATTTGATAAACATAAAGAGAATATTCGTAAACTAAAATAAAGAATCGTGGAAGGAGAGGAGAGTGGAGAGAATACTTAAAAAAATTTTGTGAGTATAATTTCGTTCCACGAATTTAGATTTATAATCACACACACACACACTAGGAGATACCAAAAATGGTTGAACTATTATGAAGACAACCCTATCATGACTGACAATTTGTCACACACATTTAACCCGATTAAACCGGAACAGTTGTTGCTTGCACTCTAAGTAACATAGTTTTTTTTGGACTCTTTAGAAGCTTCCATGAGCTTTTCTGCAAAGTCAACATGTGATCAACACGTTGAGTGGGTTCGGTCAAACCCGATCCGAGCCGAACCCTGCTAAAATATAAGCTACTCAGACCCAATGATCGATACAACGTCCCCCTAAATCGTGTCATTTCGTCAACCTCGCTGAAAGATCTTGTATGCTTAAAAGTCATATTTGAATGATATTGTTAATTAACATATGATCCGAAAAGGGTCACACTAACAACAACTTGATACAATTGATTATTTATTATAAATTGGTTTTAATAAGTACTCATAAACTCTTATAATTAATCGGAAATTATTTATTTCATGGAAATATTAATTTTCAATGGCAAAGTAACATAATATATCATATGATATGTTTTATTAAGTCATGTAGAAAAATTTTGAACTAGAAATATTTTTTTGGCTTTTACCAGAAAGTTAAGTTTTATATTTTATAAAAGAGTTTATAAAATTTGTGAAACTTGCATTCTGTTTTCCTCCTAATACCCCAAATAGAGAGGGATAGAGAATGTATGACCTTTTGATTTGTTTAATAAAAAGCATGACATGTCTTAAGGGCATGGGGAGACATGTAACTTTAGGTGCATGAGTGCTTAAATGGTTAAGGACTCATGGGTATAGATTTAACTTTAAGACCATTCATGAGGCTTTCACTCTTGCATAGCTTTTGAGACAAAAGTTGTATCTTCCCTTTATCTCTCTCAAATTGTCCTCTCAAAGTGTTGGAAGAATTTACTTGCCTTCATACTCACTTCAAGTCATACTTGTTTTGTATTAAAGCTTAAGAGGTTAACTAGCATCACTTATCAAATTCTTTTCTTGTTGGTGTTCACAAATGAAATGATTTCATCCACATTCTTCTACAACTTTCAAGCCTCTCATTGAGAAACCAAAAATAAAAAAGGTTGTTATTTCTTCT
Organism: Lactuca serriola; assembly: GCF_051521515.1. Lineage (NCBI taxonomy): Eukaryota > Viridiplantae > Streptophyta > Magnoliopsida > Asterales > Asteraceae > Lactuca > Lactuca serriola. Next base: position 118,829,140 of record NC_136416.1, read on the forward strand.
ACCCTTCTATGGTGGTGGTTGTTCTTTTCCATTTTTTTGCAAGATGATCCTTGGTATGTGTAACTTTTGTATGTTTATTTCAAAATTTCAAGTCTTCCGTTGCTAAAATCTTGAGTTTTTGAAACTAATTTTAAATAAAAACCCAACAATTGTTATTAAAGACACATTGCAAGTTTTGTTAGATTTCTATTATTATTTGGATAATCTTGGTTTTTAGAAAATATGAATAGCTTGTTTTTGTATAAAAATGAGTTCATATATTTTCTATGACAACTTTATAATTGTTATTTGTGACAACCCAAAAAATTTCCGTTAGTTTTAACGTCGAAATTAAGTACGTCAAAAATTAGCCAAATTTATCCCAAAATATTTTTGACCGGATTTAAACCCGTTGGAATATTTTAAATAATATTCGTCAAGCAAGCCGAAAATAAGGCGGTCTAATTTTAAAAATTGTCGTGTTTAACGGTAGTCGTGAAAAACCCCGTTCGCGGTTGGTGTCGGGTGAACCCTCAACCAGGCCATAAACTCCACCCTATATAAGGGTTGAGTGGGTTTCATTCCAACCCTTTTCACACCTTAGGAGTCTCTCTCTCTCTACTTTCTCTCTTTACAAATCGGGTTTGGTCCAAAATCGCCTCTTTCAAGCCCCAAACTAATAAGTGATCTACCCTAACTTGTTGATTAGCTCATTTAACTTACAAATTCGTGTTTAAATTACCCAAAACCCTCAAGAACATGAGTTTACGGTCCAAGAACACTCTTGGACTGTAAACACTCATAAATGGGGTTTTAATGCCCAAAAACCCTTCCAAACCACTTATGGAGCTTAGTTATGACTTAGGGGCTTACATGAAAGGACTTAGAACACCAAAATCTTAACAAATGGGGAGTAAACATGAGTTTACGGTCTAAGGACATTCTTAGACCGTAAACCCATCTTCAAGGACCATAAACACCTTTTTGGGTGTTAAACTACCCCTCAAACACCTCCAAAAGCTTCCATGAGTACCTAGAGCCTTGTAATCCTTCATTTGATGCACCAAAACACATGATTCATGGACTAACATGAGGTTACTAACGTAAAATCATGTCTTTAAGGTAGTAAACTCCCCAAGAACACCTTCATAGACCGTAAACTCCTTTCCAAGGTGTTTAAGTGCCTTTAACACCTTCCTATGCACATATAAGTGACTAGAACCTTGCGTGCATGAGTTAGAACCACCAAACAACAAAAGAAATGGACAAACATGAGTTTACGACCGTAAAATCATGTGTTTACAGCCGTAAACTCCTAAGGGAGTGGTCCAAGGACCGTAAACTCCATAAAGTGTCCATTTTGAGCCCCAATCACTTCCTTAGCCCTTGATTCGACTCTAACATGATTCTATGAGTGAGTTAAGACCTTTAAACATCCCATGAAACCACTACCATGATTTTACAGTCGTAAACTCATGGGGGAAGTGGTCTTGAAATCGTAAACACCCATAAGGGTCATCATTTGAAGAGTAAACTCCAATGTGAGTCCATACACACCTTCTATACAACCCTTGATACTCCTAGCACTTGTAGCAAAGTGTTTTTATGTAGTAGGATATCATTACTTGCTTAATTAGTTAATTAAATGACTAATTGGATACTTAAATGTATCATTACATGTTAAATAGGATTCGCGTGTGTGGTCAAGTCCTCACTTGACACTTAGCATCCTATACCGTCCATTCATCCGAAACGCCAACACCAGGTGAGTTCATACCCCTGAATTAACCTTTTAAATGTTTTACATGCTTTTATGGGGGGAATACAAGTTAAAACATACTAGTTATCATATCAATCATATGTGATTAATAACCCGCATGCATAAGGATTTATCACACTTTCAGTTGTTTTACCAAGTATAATACTATAGATGGTTTTCCAAAACGTCTTTGCTTGTTTAAATCTTTTCTTAAATTATCTCTCGTGTTGTATGATTTACTTCTAAACCAGTTACACCAGTAATTTAAACAAAGGTTTTCTTTACTTATATTGTGTTATCAAATTATATTCAAAATGTGTTTATGAACGGTTTCTAAAGCTTGTTTTACATAACGATATCTCTTGGATTAATGTCTAAGTCCATAACTATAATTGGTAAGACTTGACCCGACCCGTCATGGTCCATTTGGGTTGCATGGCATCATGCATTTGGATAGACTATAATGAGAGAAATAACACTTAAGGATTATTAATATATTATAAGTTCTAATATATTAATAGGATTATTTAATTAGTATTGATCAAGAATTAATTTAGAATTAATTAAGTGATCAAAAGAAGACTAATTAAATATATGGGTTGATTGTGTAAATCATCCATACTTGTATAGTGGGCTAATGCTCCATGGATTATCAAGTTGGGCTAAAACCCATAGGATGCTCCATGGTGTATTTGAACCCATGGATCCAAGGAAATGGAAAGTCATGACAATTAGGGGTTACCCTAATTGTAACACTATATAAATATCATACTCTTAGAAAAATCGGCCACTATGATTCTAGAGAAGGGCTAGCCGATTTCAACTGTTCTACATTTCTCTCAAGGTTATTCCAAAGGCAATTGATGTTGTGTGAACCATTTGAGGTGTCACACTTGGGGCACTAGGCACTCAAGCTTCATGAAGACTTTCTACATCAAAAAGGTATGTATTCTATCTTGTTATATTCATTGTTTTGTATGCTAGATTAGGATAATACCTTGGAAGTTCATATTTGCATGTATAATAGAGAAAACATAGATCCAAGGTATTTAGGGTTGCATGTACACTTAGGAGTGTTACAATGCTCAAAACCCAACAGTGGTATCAGAGCCTAGGCTTGTTTTCAATTATACTTGATGCAAATTGCTGAAAAATGTTGAAAAACTCAATTTTCTGGCTTTCTGGGCACTGGACTCACCGAGTCCACTGATGAACTCGCTGAGTCCATGAGTAAAATCATCCTACTCGTCGAGTAGGTTCATGCACTCGACGAGTAGGAGCCCCAGACAACATATTTTTCGAGTTTTTTTTGGCTAGAAATGGACTAGGAACATTACCCTAAGCTGTTTTTAAACTTATAAACTTGTTTTTGATGTGGTAATGTTCATGCTAATCCAATTTCAAAGATAATTGTCAATAGATTCATGTTTTGAATTAGTTTAGTGATTAGGCTAATTACATGAAAAAGTTTGATTTGAATTATCTTGTTCTTATGAGTTGCTTAGATTAATAGAAAGTTATGTGAAATTATTGTTTTCAATCCAAATTAATCTAAGAGTTGATTCTAAAATGTGTTTTTGTAACTTGTCCTCAAGTTATATGAAAAGTCACATTTAAGTTTCATAAAACTCATAAAAGTTGGCAATGGTTACAAAAATGAAGAGTCTTGTCCTTAAGTTATGGAGGTTCAGGAGTCACTTCATTAAGTAATAAAATGTGTAACCTTAATTAATGCCATAAGTTATAAATTAAAGAAAAAGTTACATTCTTTAATAATTTAAAGTCTTCCATAACTTGCCCTCAAGTTATGGAACTTGAAGAGTTTTTAATTAAAACTACTTTAAACACATAAGTTATGGAATTAATTAGTTTTGAATAGTTTCAAAACTTGCCCTCAAGTTTTGGAATTTGTAAAGTTTTCTCTTATGAATACTTTAATTCCAAGTTAGCCCTTAGAATTTTAAAAGTTACAATTCAACCCTTATACGTTATAATATTATAAGTTAATAATATATATATATATATATATATATATATATATATATATATATATATATATATATATATATAAAAGAGCAAGTCAGTCTTACCGTTAGTAGGCCTCATTCACGAAGCCGGTCCATAAGGGGGTATAAGGTTACTGCCTATAAAACGGCAGTTTAATGGGTGTCCACTCTCACCCACCGCTTCCTTGACCAGTGGAGGGTCGTTAGCCGAACGGGTTTGACAGGACTATAATTCTCCCTTCATTAAAAGTATTAATGATAAATACTAAGTAACTAAACTCTTAATAATACCCAATCTTAGTTACTTAGGAAAATGTGAATAAGGTCCTAATCCATGAAATTACACTTTGCACTTTGTTTAAGTCAGTTAGTGGAGCGTGTGTGGTTAACCGGCACACTAAATCGTATTTAACAAGGTAGGCAAAGGGTAACTTAATGTTTATCATAGTATCGATGGAGCGTGTGTGGTTAATCGACACATCGATTGAGGGGTAAACACTTAAGGCTACCAAGTTATTTGCATGGTTACTTCACACCTTTTTTGTGATCCTCGACATCCCAGTCACAAAACCTGAAGGTGTGACAACCCGATATTTCGACTCTATGTAATGACCTAAAAAGTCAAGTATTGTAGCTACTTTTGAAATAATGAAATTAACTTCGAAAATAAAATGTGCAAAAGTCTCTATAGGGATGTCTATTATGCTAGATAATGTGTCAAGGTTTATAGAAATACTAAGAACACTAAAATCCGAGTTATAACGAAGAAGTTATGACCATTCTAAGATTTCCGACAAAACCGGCAACACCGATTAAACAAAAAACACGAAGTTTCAATACAATAGTTTTTAGCCTTAAGTATCTAAGTGAAAGTTGTAGATAACATTAAACCGTGAGCGTACATAAAAAGAACGTCCAAATCTGACTTCGTATGAGGAAGTTATGATTTTTCCAAGATTCGGGTATAGCAGTAGACAGCTAAAAACTCAAAATAGAGCTCGAGAGACTTTTGACCAAAATAACCTAAATGAGAATCGAAGGTCTCAACATTAGTAGTGCAACAGCGAAAAGTCCGACGAAAACGGACATCGGATGAAGAAGTTATGGATTTTTAACGGATTTTTCGTGTCTCGGCCCGTTAAAAATAAATAACTAAAAATAAAGTCACAATTAGCCGATGAAGTCTAAACGAGAGTTGTAGAACATATTTTCGGTTACGCGTGCATATATAGAACGTCGAAAATGGAGCTCGTACACGAAAGTTATGGATTTTACAAGTTCGGGGTCCAAAATCCGAGGCTGTCAGGCTTGCCACGACGTGGCACAGTTTTGCCGCGACCCGACAAGTGACTGAGGGCGTCCAATCAATGGAAGAGGATAGAATTTCTCCCCACGACGTGGCACACCCTTTGCCACGACGTGGCACTCAAAAACCCCCCCATAAACAGAACTCTTGGGGTGCCGGGTTTAGGTGCTCCATTCTTCCATCTCTCGTGCTGAAACTCTACGATTAAGCTCCCGAAGCCCTCCCGAAGCCCCAGTTTTCACACTCAAGTTCCAAAGGAAGGATTCTACACTACCGAGACTCCTGAGATTCCTGAGAATCCCGAGAAAATCGACTTTCACAAGCCGAAGTTCTGCTCGATTTTCATCTCCTTTTCTCCAATCAATCAAGTGAGTTCATACCCCTATAAACTACACTTTCAAATGTTTTATCAATAACTTTTATACACTTTTAAGGGGGGGGGGGGGGGGGAATACAAGTAAACACACGGTTAATATCGTGTGTAACATAAAGTTTCACTATATACTCTTTTTATCAAGTGAATCATATGTGATTCATAACTACTACATACGAACTTTCATATGCAATATATACTCTCGATAACATCTTGTCTTTTGGAAATAAAACATGTTTATATATGTATACATGAAATCAAACACTTTATTTATACTTTAAGTATATGTGATCATTTATGTCACTTTAAATGTTATACTTTTCATAACAAGTGAGCATTACACTAGGGTTTACTATACAAACGAAACACACATTTTGAGAAACTATAACAGGTATAGTTTACGAGAAAATCATGAACATTTATATACTAAAGAATACTATATCAAGGAAATACTTTCATATACACGAACAAATGGACATTTTCATACGTAAATCTGTTTTATACTAAGTTTTGTGAGACATTTCACGTACTTTCGAGTATGCATTTTAAGTCCTGTATTATATACCATAATCCTTTGTAGGGGGAGCGTGATACTTGTGTATAGATCTATACAAGATTGACAATCCCGCACCTGAGCTGTTAGCTATAGCTAGGCCGGCAAGCCTGGGGTGACAAACGTCATAACATTTCAACGCCTGAAGAACGTTGTTACAGGCAGTCTGGGTCATTAGTATGGTTATAAAACTCACATGGAGTATTAAGAACTTATTGATTTACAGGGTTATCAAATGCTTTAGTGATTTTATACTTACACAAATCTACTACTCTAGGCTTGAAAAACACAATTGCATTTCAGTTTTGGAACATTTAAACTACCACACACTTATGAATGGACATTGGATTTCTAAAGGCAAACCTTCAAAACAGTCGAGTCTTTGAGGAAGACTACTTTTATACTAGTAGGAAATATTGGATTTTCTAGGAGTTTTTCGAATATCTACAAACAAATTTCATTTGATTTTTTTTAAACATTTTCACTAAATTCTTATGAACTCACCAGCTTAAATGCTGACCTACTCTTCTAAAAACTACTTGTATTTCTCAGGGATTCAGTAATACAGGTAAACTACTGCTTTTGAAGAAGGGACGCTGCAGCTCTAGTTTATTTTCATTTTGACAACATATTGTAATTGATATTTTGGAACATGTAATACCTACAAATGATGTGACTTTTTCAATTATATATATGATAGTTGTGTTTGCTTTCTTTACTATGTATTCAACTGTTTCGATACTACATGAAGTCAACTGCCCTCGAACGATTCCGCCGTTCTGGTTTGGGGCTGTGATAGATTGGTATCAGAGCATTGTTTATAGTGAACTAAGTATATCGAACCACATAAGATATATAAACTATAAATGCAAAGGGACTCAAAGTCTCTGACAAAACATTTTTTTTACACCTACTACCTTGTTTCATTGAAATTAGATTGTTTTGGGTCGTAAAAGTACAAACACATGCATGCAACAATATATTTTTATGGTTAGAACTATACATGAAGTATTAAGACAAGTTGGACACTACGATTAGGACTCGACGTATGTAATCGGATTTGGGACGAATATAACCTGATCAACTATATTTATCTGAGATTGGACTAACGTGTGTCGAGGAATGGTCGTAGTGAGCAACAAGTCAAAACTTACCAAAATAAACATTAGTATCAAACATACAAATTTAAATGCTATAGGAGTGTTTGGTATGTGCAATAGTTTAATCGACATGCTTAGTTTTACATGCGTCAAGTGTTGTTCAAATCCTATAACCCTATTCTTGTATAGTCAAATGGTTGGATTCGTTCCACACGGAGAACCCTACTATCTCAACCAAGGTAACGGGGGATGGGTCGAAGAAGATCCCAAAGAGGATGAAGGGGATGACTCTGGGACCGACTCAGAACCAGAGGTAATCAACCCACCACCCGCACAACCTCCTGTGTTTGTGAGAAACTTTCAGGGACTGACTCCTGTTTGGGGAAGTCACCTCCACCATTGGAGCCAACAACAAGGGATACGTCCTCCCTACGGCATGTGTCAGGATTTCTATGATGTCCGCGTCGGAGGTTCGGCCGATCAAGCACTCCCAGTCATGGTGGGCAAACTAGCCAACCAGTCCTATCAATCTGGGGTTCAAGCTAGCCGGATTCGGGAAGTCAATGTGGAAGTACAGGTTCACACTTCCGACATCCACCGACTGGATAGGTTGCAGGATGACACCCAACTCCGCGCCGACGCGTTCCAAGCACAAGTGATTGCAGCCTACGGAGGCAAAGCAAGTAGTGCTTGCTAAATCCCAAAATTTTGTTATAGAATAGGACCATCGGCCAAAAGTCTTACTTTCTTTAACTTCCTGTAATCGGAGACCTTTAGAAAGGTCAAAAATTTTCTAACTTCGGATGTAACGCAACCATATGTTTAATATATATAGGGCATATCTCTTTCGTGTGTTAAATATATGCATGTCAAACGAGTTCATGTGTTTGTTTATTTATTTTTCAAACTTCATTGGTAAATCAAACTCAAAGCCCTGCATTGGTCAAAACAAATTTTTGAACTATTAAAGATAGTTAACTCATTGTCATTCAACTCTCAACCACCAAAACTTATGATCTTTTATTTTATTTCTTTATTAGCACAATGCTGCCCTGTAGATCTACACGCCATGTCAAAAACGCACCACCTCCACCACCACCCCTCCCACGACGGAAAATGCCGCATTGATAGCTGCTGTAACGGCTGCAGTAACAGTGACAATGGCCCAAATGAGTAACAATGGTTCTGGTGGGGGAGTAAATAGTTCTACGAATGGGCAACGTCAAGGTCGTTCGCGGGATTGTACATACAAGGATTTCATGCATAGCAGACCCATTACTTTTAATGGAACTGGAGGGATAATGGCTCTATCACAGTGGATAGAGAAAACTGAAGCAGTTTTCGAGATTTGTTCTTGTCCAGAAGGGAGCAAAGTGAGGTTCGCTGCCTGTACTTTCTCTGAGAGAGCTCTGACATGGTGGAATGGCCATATCAATTCACTAACACTAGTAGTGGCTAACTCTATGGGCTGGGAGAATCTAAAACAAATATTACTGCAAGAGTACTGTCCACGGGGCGAATTACAAAAGCTCGAACAGGAACTTTGGGGCCTTACTATGGTAGGCTCGTACATCATGACCTATACCAATAGGTATAGTGATTTGGCAATCCTTTGCCCAGGGATGGTTTCTCTAGAGAGCAAGAAAATCGAAAGATACATCTGGGGACTGTCATCCCAGATTAGAGGAAGTGTTCTAGCTTCCAAACCAATCACCTTCGATAGCGCCAAACAGTTGGCACAAGCTCTCGTGGACCATGGGGTCTGCCAAAACTTTGCAACCACGGCACCAGAACAACCCAGAGGAAGCAACCAAAACAACGACAATACCAACAACAACAACAAGAAGAGGTTCCGGGGCAAAAGGAAGAGTCAACCTTCACAAGAACCTTCCAAGAAACAACAGATTGTGGCAGTCCATGCTGCTACTGCCCCCACTGCTGCTCCTGTTGCCCCCACACCAGTAAAGCGATATGCTGGGAACTTCCCGAAGTGCAGCAACTGCAATTTCCACCACAATGGAAATTGTCAGGAGATGCACTGCAACAACTGCAACCAGAAGGGGCACACTGCCCGTTTCTGTAGGACACCGGCATGACCAATCACCCAAGTCCCTGGGGTCGGTGTGGGCCATACGTGTTATGGTTGCGGTGAGGCTGGACACTACAAGAGGGACTGTCCTAAGGCAAGGTATGCTGGCGGCACGGGACGAGTGTTGGCAATAGGGCAGAACGAAGCGATAGCTGATCCCATGGTGGTTACGGGTATGTTTCTCCTCAATAACGTTTATGCATGCATACTCTTTCATTATGGTGCGGAGAGGAGTTTCGTGAGTCATAAATTCAAGCACATACTAAAACAAAACCCTAAAACACTCAATAAGATATTTACAGTAAAAAATGGAAAACGGTAGAACAGAAAGCACGAACAATATATACATAGGCTGCACACTAAATCTAGACGAACACTCATTTCAAATCGATCTAATGCCGAACACTATAAAGAGCTTTGATGTCATCATCGATATGGATTGGTTAAGCCTACACCATGCCGATATACTTTGTCACGAAAGGGTCGTTCGCCTAAATCTGCCAAACGGCGAAACTCTTGTTATTTATGGTGACAAACCCAGTACCAATTTACAAATCATATCTTGCGTCAAAGCCCAGAAATACCTACGTAAAGAGTACCATGCCTTCTTAGCCCATGTGGTAGATAAGGAAAAAGAAACGAAAGGCATCAAAGACATTCCAGAAGTCTGCGATTTTCCTGATGTCTTTCCTGATGATCTTCCCGGAGTTCCACCAGAACGTCAAGTCGAGTTCAGAATTGACTTAATTCCCGGAGCTACACCAGTAGCCAAGTCGCCATACCGTCTAGCACCGGAAGAGATGCAGGAGTTATCCAGCCAACTAAATGAACTACTCAACAAAGGGTTCATCAGGCCGAGCTTCTCACCTTGGGGAGCACTAGTCTTATTCGTAAAGAAGAAGGATGGATCTTTCCACATGTGCATCGATTATCGGGAACTCAACAAGCTCACTATCAAGAACCGATATCCCTTACCACGCATTGACAAATTGTTCGACAAACTCCAAGGAGTGAGTTATTTCTCAAAGATCGACTTAACATCCGGGTACCACCAACTACGAGTCTTGGAAGGAGATGTCCCCATAACAGCTTTTCGAACTCGTTATGGTCACTACGATTTTGTAGTGATGCCCTTTGGATTAACAAAAGCACCGGCGGTGTTCATGGACTTAATGAACCGAGTATGTCGTTCATTCTTGGAAAAGTTTGTGATCTTATTCAACGACGATATACTCATTTATTCAAAGACTAAATAGGATCACGGTCAACACCTCCGACAAGTCTTGGAAACGCTAAGAAAAGAGAAGCTATACGCAAAATTCTCCAAGTGCGAATTTTGGATTCAGAAGGTAGATTTCCTAGGTCACGTGGTTAGCAAAGACAAAATACACGTAGACTCTTCCAAAATCAAAGCAATCAAGAACTGGTCAGCTCCAAGAACCCTAACAGAAATTCGACAATTCTTGGGCCTTGCTGGCTACTACCGAAGGTTCATACATAACTTCTCGAAGATTGCGAAACCACTTACCACCTTGACCCAGAAGGGCGTAACTTTCGATTGGAACGAAAGACAAGACGTTGCATTCCAAACACTGAAGCAAGCTCTATGCAGCGCACCTATTTTGTCCTTGCCAGAAGGAATAGAAGACTTCGTGGTCTACTGTAATGCATCTAATCAAGGTCTTGGATGTGTACTAATGCAACAAGGTAAGGTCATTGCTTACGCCTCAAGACAGCTCAAGACGCACGAAGTCAACTACAGTACACACGATCTTGAACTAGGAGCAGTCATTTTCGCGCTAAAGATCTAGAGACAGCATGTGTATGGCACGAAATGCACGATCTTCACCGATCATAAGAGCCTATAGCACATTCTCAACCAAAAAGAACTCAACATGAGGCAGAGACGATGGGTTGAACTGCTTAGCGACTACGAATGCGAGATTCGCTATCACCTAGGAAAAGCGAATGTAGTAGCTGATGCTCTTAGTCGAAAAGAATACTTAGGTCGCCGAGTAAAATCCTTAACCATGACGATCCATTCACATCTATCCACACAAATCAAGGAAGTTCAGAGGGAAGCCTTGAAAACAGAGAATGTGGCAGGTGAAGCCGTAAGAGGAATGGACAAAAATCTTGAAGTCAAGGGTAACGGAGTTCGTTACTTCATGGATCGGATCTGGACATCGAAGTATGGTGGATTCAGAGAAGTGGTCATGAACGAGGCACATAAGACTCGATACTCCTTACATCCAGGTTCAGAAAAAGATGTATCTGGACCTCAAGAAACTGTATTAGTGGCCGAACATGAAAGCAGAGATCGCGACCTATGTGGGCAAGTGTCTGACTTGCGCCAAAGTCAAGGTAGAATACCATAAACCATCAGGATTACTACAAAAACTCGAAAAACCCGAGTGGAAGTGGGAACGGATAACCATGGATTTCATAACCAAATTACCCAAGACAACAGGAGGTCTAGACACCATCTGGGTAATTGTCGATAGGTTAACAAAATCCGCACACTTCCTACCCATTAAGGAAACCAATAAGATGGAGAAGCTAACTCGAACTTATATCCGAGAGATTGTACGACTGCACGGTGTACCATTATCCATTATCTCCAATAGAGATAGTAGGTTCACCTCGCGATTCTGGCAATCGTTACAAAAATCTCTAGGAATGAGGCTCGACATGAGTACTGCTTACCATCCACAAATAGACGGTCAAAGTGAGAGGACCATACAAACCCTGGAAGATATGCTAAGAGCTTGTGTAATCGATTTTGGTAAAGTATGGGATACCCATTTAAAGCTAATTGAATTTTCGTACAACAATAGCTATCACTCCAGCATTAAAGTTGCTCCATTTGAAGCCCTCTACGGCCGTAAGTGCAGATCACCACTGTGTTGGACTGAAGTAGGTGACACACAACTAGCCAAGGGGCAAGTACCCAATAACACTCTCACAGGCCCAGAAATCATAAGAGAGACAACCGAGAAGATTGTACAAATTAGGGAACGACTAAAGGCTTCAAGAGACAGACAAAAGAGTTATGCGGACAAAAGACGGAAACCCTTGGAGTTTCAGGTCGGGGACCGAGTTCTATTAAAGGTCTCGCCCTGGAAAGGGTTAATACGTTTCGGAAAACATGAGAAACTAAACCCAAGGTATATCGGACCATTCGAGATCCTCGCAAGGATCGGCCCGGTATCCTACAAACTTCGTCTACTGCAGGAACTCAATAACGTACACCCTACCTTTCATGTGTCAAACTTGAAGGAATGTTTGTCCGAGGAGACCCTCGCCGTCCCTTTAGACGAGATCGTAATCAACGAGAGTCTCCACTTTATAGAAGAACCAATTGAAATCATGGATAGGGAAATTAAAAGAACAAAACAAAGTCGCATCCCCATCATGAAGGTCCGCTGGAATGCAAAGCGAGGAACTGAATACGCCTGGGAACGCGATGATCAGATGAAACACAAGTACCCACATCTTTTTCCCTAATCCACAAGTGTTTTTCTTACATTAAATTTCGGGACGAAATTCCCTCTAACAGGGGATGATGTGACAACCCGATATTTCGACTCTATGTAATGACCTAAAAAGTCAAGTATTATAGCTACTTTTGAAATAATGAAATTAACTTCGAAAATAAAATGTGCAAAAGTCTCTATAGGGATGTCTATTATGCTTCATAATGTGTCAAGGTTTATAGAAATACTAAGAACACTAAAATCCGAGTTATAACGAAGAAGGTATGACCATTCTAAGATTTTTGACAAAACCAGCAACACCGATTAAACGAAAAACACGAAGTTTCAATACAATAGTTTTTAGCCTTAAGTATCTAAGTGAAAGTTGTAGATAACATTAAACTGTGAGCGTACATAAAAAGAACGTCCAAATCTGACTTCGTATGAGGAAGTTATGATTTTTCCAAGATTCGGGTATAGCAGTAGACAGCTAAAAACTCGAAATAGAGCTCGAGAGACTTTTGACCAAAATGAAAATAAACTAACACCGAAAACGGAGCTCGTACACGAAAGTTATGGATTTTACAAGTTCGGGGTCCAAAATCCGAGGCTGTCAGGCTTGCCACGACGTGGCACAGTTTTGCCGCGACCCGGCAAGTGACTGAGGGCGTCCAATCAATGGAAGAGGATAGAAGTGCTCCTCACGATGTGGCACACCCTTTGCCACGACGTGGCACTCAAAAATCCCCCTATAAATAGAACTCTTGGGGTGCCGGGTTTAGGTGCTCCATTCTTCCATCTCTCGTGCTGAAACTCTGCGGTTAAGCTCCCGAAGCCCTCCCGAAGCCCCAGTTTTCACACTCAAGTTCCAAAGGAAGGATTCTACGCTACCGAGACTCCTGAGATTCCCGAGAATCCCGAGAAAATCGACTTTCACAAGCCGAAGTTCTGCTCGATTTTCATCTCCTTTTCTCCAATCAATCAAGTGAGTTCATACCCATATAAACTACACTTTCAAATGTTTTATCAATAATTTTGATACACTTTTAAGGGGGGGGGGGAATACAAGTAAACACACGGTTAATATCGTGTGTAACATAAAGTTCCACTATATACTCTTTTTATCAAGTGAATCATATGTGATTCATAACTACTACATACGAACTTTCATATGCAATATATACTCTCGATAACATCTTGTCTTTTGGAAATAAAACATGTTTATATATGTATACATGAAATCAAACACTTTATTTATACTTTAAGTATATGTGATCATTTATGTCCCTTTAAATGTTATACTTTTCATAACAAGTGAGCATTACACTAGGGTTTACTATACAAACGAAACACACATTTTGAGAAACTATAATAGGTATAGTTTACGAGAAAATCATGAACATTTATATACTAAAGAATACTATATCAAGGAAATACTTTCATATACACGAACAAATGGACATTTTCATATATAAATCTGTTTTATACTAAGTTTTGTGAGACATTTCACGTACTTTCAAGTATGCATTTTAAGTCCTGTATTATATACCATAATCCCTTGTAGGGGAGCGTGATAGTTGTGTATAGATCTATACGGGATTGACAATCCTGCACCTAAGTTGTTAGCTACCGCTAGGCTGGCAAGCCTGGGGTGACAAACGTCATAACATTTCAACGCCTGAAGAACGTTGTTACAGACAGTCTGGGTCATTAGTATGGTTATAAAACTCACATGGAGTATTAAGAACTTATTGATTTATAGGGTTATCAAATGCTTTAGTGATTTTATACTTACACAAATCTACTACTCTAGGCAAGAAAAACATGATTGCATTTCAGTTTTGGAACATTTAAACTACCACACACTTATGAATGGACATTGGATTTCTAAAGGCAAACCTTCAAAACAATCGAGTCTTTGAGGAAGACTACTTTTATACTAGTAGGAAATATTGGATTTTCTACGAGTTTTTCGAACATCTAGAAACAAATTTCATTGGATTTTATTCAAACATTGTCACTAAATTCTTATGAACTCACCAGCTTAAGTGCTGACCTACTCTTTCAAAAACTACTTGTATTTCTCAGGGATTCAGTAATATAGGTAAACTACTGCTTTTGAAGAAGGGATGCTGCGGCATTAGTTTATTTTCATTTTGACAACATATTGTAATTTATATTTTGGAACATGTAATACCTAAAAATGATGTGACTTTTTCAATTATATATATGTTGGTTGTGTTTGCTTCTCTTTACTATGTATTCAACTGTTTCGATACTACATGAAGTCAACCGCCCTCGAACGATTCCGCCATTCTGGTTTGGGGGTGTGACAGAAGGGCACACTCGAGATTGAAACATGCCATTGAATAGTTCAATGAATCTCAATGATCTAGGAGTTTCAAAACCAATTAAAACCTAATAATATCTTTCGTTTATCTTGGTGGAAATTGGTGAATCGTCATTCACCTACCTTCAAATATTTTATAGCTTGGATTACGACATCCCTCTTCCGAGTTATATAATTATTGTGTTGGGTC
The DNA here is from genome assembly GCF_051521515.1 of Lactuca serriola. NCBI lineage: Eukaryota > Viridiplantae > Streptophyta > Magnoliopsida > Asterales > Asteraceae > Lactuca > Lactuca serriola. Next base: position 118,844,321 of record NC_136416.1, read on the forward strand.
CTAGCCTTAATATTTCATATTGGGTGTTATATTAAGGACTTTAAATCAACTATCTTGAATATCTCCCAAAAGATGTATGGTTTATACATTTATGATCTTCCCAAATCTCTTGAAGCAAGCTTTCCTAAATGAAGATGATGTCCCATGGAAATCATACTTCTTTCACCTCCTATAATTATTCTCCCTAACCCACAAGTTATTGAAAAGTTTAAGGTCACTCAAGCCCTATGTCCAAGTAAAGGTCTATGTGTGGTCACATCTTGGAGATGTAGTCACATATTGACAAGCCGGGAGAGTTGGGTGGCAAAGTCTTGAGAAAGTTGGTGTCTCGATCACTTTCTTAGTCACATAGTGAGTTCCTTTGGGACACCTATGAAATAGACTATGAAAAGAACCTTAATGATCTTATCTATTTGCTAAGATCAACTTCCTAAAAGTTTATGGACATTGACAATGACGGCATTGGATATCCAGTAAAGCTTTCTGTTCCCAATGGAAAGGGATCGACCATAGTCAACTCAGTTGACCAAATGGTAAAGAGAAAAGCTAAGTCTGTGATAGTCCCATGTACCATTACCAATGGATCCATATGTTTATATTGCTAAAGGAAGGGGCATTAGTTGCAAAGCTGCCAAATTTACCTAAGGATGTTAAAGTGAATAAGTTTGACTCTACTTCAGGTAAAGTCCACTATCTAACTCGGCTAAGTTTCTATTCTGAGATTCTTGATACATGATGTGACTGGGTCACATGGTGATGTTTTACGAATCAAAGAAAAGTGAAGGAACTTAAAGAAAGAATATGTTGAATCTGATCGCGTAGATGGATTTCTATCGCATAGTTTGAAGATTGGATTCTTGAGCTACTTCTTAGGACAAGTTCTTCCGCAAAGTTTTTTAAAATAAAAGGAAAATTTTGATTTTATTTATTTTAAAATATCCTTACAATGGCATCTGTGGAAATTTTTGTTGCTTATAAGATTCCATTAAGAGCAAGAGTGGAAATATGGATTTGATTCTTTCATTTGTGGCAGTGTCTAAATTTACCAAATAAGAAAAGATTCTCATCACCCAAGTTTCAGTTGGATAGAAACTTGGAATCATGCAAGTTGTATAGCATGATGAATGAGAACTCTCAAGCATTGGAAAAATTAAGACTAACTACTTGTTTACATGGATGTGTGAGTCAAGTGAAGGACTAAGCGACCGAGTACACATTCTTGTGCACTGGTCAAGTCCACCACAAAAGATCGATAAGACTATTCGTCATAGTTTACTAAAGCTTAGTAAATATGATTATACTTACAAGCTTAAGTGTAACTCTGAGACATTGGAAAGGGTTCCAATGTATGGCAGAGCGAATAAGAAGAATCAAATTAGGCAGAAGGATAAAAGTTTCTCAAATTTGAAAAAGATGGGAGAGTACTTTAGTATCAGTTTTGTGATCATCTTAATGATTAAGAAACCATAGCACAATTAGTTCTCTAAGGAAATCTTAGTGCATTCTTATGACTAAGAAGAGGAATCTTGAATTGTTGAAATGGTTAAATCAAGAAGATGAGTCATACTTTGTTCCAAAACAAGTCTTAGAGTCATACTCCAAGATTGTAATTTGAGTGATATGTCTTAAAGAAGGTTTAAAACACTTGTCAAATGTAAGAGTAAAATTTTCCTACTCTTGTACATTTGAAATTGGTAAGTTGTGATGTTTTAGATAAAACAAAGACCAACTAAGGCCAATTTCTGTGAAGTGTTTTTCTTGATTAGAATCCGCACTATCTCTTAGATGTTTGAAAAGGGAGTCTTATAGGTCAAGAGGACAGTGGGAGTCTTAAAGGTCTTGAAAGTCTCAAGAACTAATCAAGAATAAAACCTGAAGTTCTTCACTAGCACACGACTTGAGGTTTATAACCTATCATGTTGACATATTCTGTGCCCATTCCAGTTAAATTTGGCTTTGCATATGAGTTCTTAGAGTTCTCAATTGGTTGCACAACAACTTGGAAGCAATGGCAGGCCCTTGAGCTGCCAGGTGGCAAGAAATTAAGATTGAGTTCAATCCATATGAGTTTGGATTTGTCATTATCCTTGTCTTGTGATTATGGTTTTGACAAATTCATATGGGTAGGAACTCATACACCATAAAAATCTAAGTGTCATAAGGTTTCTCTCCGATTCATGAAAATGATGGTGAGGAAACACTTTCACTAAGTAGATTTTAGCTAGATAGCAATTGTGATATTTGCATTCTCAAAGTCGTTAGTGGAGCGTGTGTGGTTAACCGGCACACTAACCTGGACTTGTGAGAAGTGGCAAAAACGTCTAACCATTATGATTACGACATCCCTCTTCATAATTGTTTAGACACACCTATGAGCTATCTAAGGGAAGGTGTATGATTTTGATAAAGTTTTATCAAAACAAACTAGTATCAGAAATCTGAACTTTGGTAAGAAAGTCAGCTGATTTCTGAGTACATGTCAAAGCTAGTGGGAGCATAAGTGTTATGCTAATAATCATCATGTTAGTGGGAGCATGATAATTATGATACGTATTGCAAGTTAGAAATGTTAATTATAGAAAACAAAAGTTTCAATTGGGAAAGAGTTGTTTTGCTATAATTAAGGGAGAGGAAATTATACTTCATCTCAAATCTAAAAACTTAGATTGAGGTTTTAGTCGTATTTAGTCAAGGATGTATATATATATATATATATATATATATATATATATATATATATATATATGAATTTCATGTTGGAATGGCTCAACATAAGGAAATTCTGTATATGGGTCCATTATTTGCGTTCTAAAATTCAGTTATGATTATGGCATCCCTTTTCATAATCTGAATTATGAGAACTTGGCAAATAGAAATGGAAATGTTATAGCAAAAGACTAGTTTAGTATTTATGTGAGACCTCATGAATCGTGTCCCATATGCTTCGGATATAGGATCGATTACATGTGCTATATTCATCCTTTCTAAAATTTTCCAAATGCCTGGGGCATTAAGAAGGGAAAAGGTCTAGAATTGGATATGACTAAAAGGATTAATCAATTGTCGAGGACAACCTAAGGTTTATCAAAGATTAGGTGCTCAAGGATAGTTGGAAGTATAGTGATAATTCTGGAAGGACCATATTGACATAATCTGTAAGGAGGCAACTCTTGTTCAGAAGTGATAGTCAAAATGAATATGGAAATGTTTCAAAGTTAGAATTTTCAATCTGTGTAAGATTAAGGAAACTTAATGCAAGAAGGATGTTTCCAAGGAGTTGATCTCCTTTGGAATACTTTGTAATGTTTGTTTTCAAGTCCTTGTGACTTTGTGCATAATCATTACAAGAGGATCAATGCATATAAGTTTAGAATCTAACAAATTTCAGTAAATCGTATAAATTTGGAATTTTTGTATTTGCAGTAAGGATTTGGGACTGTGAAAAGAGGATCATTGGAGTTATGTTCAATTGATCTATTTCACAAAGTAAAGATCATAGACAAACATAGTATGCATACTTGGTGTATGGCATGACTAGTGTTTAGAAAACATAGTGTACATGCTTGGAGCATGGGACAACTATTGTTTTAAATTCAAGAATAAAGTTGATAGCTGAAACAGTATACAATGAATAATGTGTAATCATATGGTGATAAATAAAAGGTGTTTTATTTATGTTCATAGGTTTTGATACCATATTGGATTCAATTATTCTTGTGTTTCATTTTGCATGTTTTGACTTCCAGAATAAACTAGGTTATTCTTCCGGAATGACTAAGTTATTCAAACCATCCACAGTCGGTCATATGTTGGAAGTAGATATGAATCAAGACTGTCATGGGTTGGCTTGTAGAGGTCTAAGATGTTGGACAAAGGGCTACAACACTCATGAGTGCTCATAAGTTCTGAGTATTGGATTTAACCCGCGCTCATTGGAATCACTTCATGGATTTTATCATGAGTGATCATGAGATGATAATATCTTATATTCTTCAAACCTAGAGATATGAGTTGTTACTATGAGTTGGTTGTACATTGATTGAACGAAAACGCATTCGGTAACTCGGTGTTATAAAACGTGCCTTTGTGTATGATTCAACAAGTAGCAGAACAAGCCATATGAGTTGAAGTTTATCCATTCCTTTTACCTTCGGGATAAAAGCGATATCTGTGGGCCCCTCGATGATTTGATGATGAAAAATGGAAGTGCTCGGCCGGGCCAGGACTGATTTGATTTGTTCAATTAGTCAGTCGTCATAAATCGGAAATTGGGAAACAACAAATGGACAGAGAGAATGATTATAATCCATGTCTCAGTCTATATGATATCTAGAATGGAGGAATATATGATCCCTTATCTAATGGACAAGTCATTGACAAAGGTCAGAGTTCATCTACAAGGTCAGAGTTCAACAGAAGCTTTTGAGAGCTACGATTGCCAGTCGACTCTTGAAGCCATACGCAATAATAGTTTTAGACTTATCCAAGTGGGAGATTGTTGGATTAATGTCTGAGTCCATAACTATAATTGGTAAGACTTGACCCGACCCGACATTGTCCATTTGGGTTGCATGGCATCATGCATTTGGATAGACTATAATGAGAGAAATAACACTTAAGGATTATTAATATATTATAAGTTCTAACATATTAATAGGATTATTTAATTAGTATTGATCAAGAATTAATTTAGAATTAATTAAGTGATCAAAAGAAGACTAATTAAATATATGGGTTGATTGTGTAAATCATCCATACTTGTATAGTGGGCTAATGCTCCATGGATTATTAAGTTGGGCTAAAACCCATAGGATGCTCCATGGATGCTCCATGGTGTATTTGAACCCATGGATCCAAGGAAGTGGAAATTCATGAAAATTAGGGGTTACCCTAATTGTAACACTATATAAAGATCATACTCTTAGAAAAATCAGCCACTATGATTCTAGAGAAGGGCTAGCTGATTTCAAGTGTTCTACATTTCTCTCAAGGTTATTCCAAAGGCAATTGATATTGTGTGAACCATTTGAGGTGTCACACTTGGGGCACTAGGCACTCAAGCTTCATGAAGACTTTCTACATCAAAGAGGTATGTATTCTATCTTGTTATATTCATTGTTTTGTATGCTAGATTAGGATAATACATTGGAAGTTCATATTTGCATGTATAATAGAGAAAACATAGATCCAAGGTATTTAGGGTTGCATGTACACTTAGGAGTATTAGAATGCTCAAAACCCAACAATATCAAGTCGTAAATTTTTATTTTTAAAGGTTTTCCAAAGGTTTTATCAAAGTTTTCTTCTATACTTCTAGGCCTCTACTTCGTTAAATGCATGCCTGTACTTGTATAGTTATATAAATAATGTTTAAAAGACTTAGGAAGGCTAGTTCGCCCTATTTCCTTTTCCTCGTTGGGATGTGGTATGGTGGGTATTGGATATCCGTCCGATGGTCGTTTAAACATTAGTTATATATCATGTATACACGTATAGACATAAAGGTTTACATCGACCAGTTCATTTCCCTTGGGTAGCAAGGGCATCCTTCCATTTATCATTCATAGATCAGAGACACTAGTAACTATTATAGGAATAGTTAGGAGGTTCTATTTACTCTTTCTAGTATGAGCATTCTAAAAGAGTCAGTTCATTCGCGAGTCTATATCATTTCTCTAGCCCCTCTATTAGAATTCAGAATACGAGATGCATCTTCAGGACACGGATCTCCCCGTCGTCAAGTTGGTAACCAGAGTCTCCTGGAGGGAGAGCGGGCATTGTGTGTATAGATCTGTATGGGACTGACACTCCCGCACCCTGATTGCTAGCTACAGTCCACGGCCTACCAAGCCAAGGGGTGACAAATGTCACATTTATTCCGATGCTTGCAGGGCGTCAAGTACTCTAGTGTCAATCAGTATGATTACGAGTATCTCCATGTTTACCTTATAATTCATGGCCTTAAGGTAACGAGAATTAACACTGTATTCTTGAAACAACACTCCTAGGATTACCCTTTGTTTTAGACCTTGCTAGCTGTATCGTTCATTTGATACTGTCTGGGGTCTGTGTTTCTTTGTTTTAGACCTTGCTAGCTGTCTCGTTCATTTGATACTTTCTGGGGTCTGGGTTTCTTTGTTTTAGACCTTGCTAGCTGTATCGTTCATTTGATACTGTCTCGGGTCTGTGTTTCTTTGTTTTAGACCTTGCTAGCTGTATCGTTCATTTGATACTGTCTGGGGTCTGTGTTTCTTTGTTTTAGACCTTGCTAGCCGTATCGTACATTTACCGTCTGGGGTCTGTGTTTCCTTTTGTTAGACTGAGTCAGGCATATCATTCAGTCGATACTCTCCTGGAGTCTATGATTTCTTTTGCCTTAGTCAGCAGTATTTTCTGCTGAGGCATATGTTATTTTCCCCTAGTATTTTTACTAGTGATATTCTCCTACTTTCTTTAAAGTCAAATATCGTATTTTGGGAATGATAGCATTTTAGGGAAAATTTCTCTTTAAAACATAACACTGTCGAGTCTTGGTAGAAGACTGCTTTTAATTAGAAAATATAGGATTTTCTGGAAAGGACGCTAATACACCGTAGATTCTAAACTACGACTTTTTATAAAGTTATTTTGAATAAAATGATTACTTACACAAATGACACTAAATACTTATGAACTCACCGGCATTTATAAAAATGCTGATACTCGCTTTTAAAATAACTTGTATTCTCAGGTCAGCGATAGACAGGTACATTCCGGGATACTTTGATGTTGCTATGAAATGTAACTTATGTAAAACTATTACTATTAATGCAATGGTTGTTGTACTTTGATTACTATACTGCATATGTTGTGATACTTGACATGACGTCATCCACTCCAGAACGTTTCCGCCGTTCTGGTTTTGGGGTGTGACATTATTTTTTGTGATGCATATTTTGTCATTTAAAGTTGTATTAGAAAAACAAAGGTTGTTTTATGTTTATATGTATTTTAGAGTGCAGAAACAAGTCATGAACCATCTGTGTCGATATTTTATGTGGATTTTAAAAAAAGATTTGTAATATTCTTTTATTAATAAAGTATGTAATAAAAGTAGTTAGTTTTTATCTTTGTTATTTTATCTAATAGATTAGTGTTAGACTAGATTTACTTTATATAAAATGTAGCAAGATGAAGATGAAAACCATTCTGAAGATCAAGAAGGGTGCTCTCAATTTTTATGGGGTTTTATAAAGGTTTTATAACTTCTTTAAAATCTTGTAAACACTTTCTACAAAGTAGACTGTCTAAGCAAATGGGAGCTTTGAAGTCAACATGAAAATTATTTGGTCCCTTTATCCCTTAGGAAAGGACTTGACACTTTTGTGTTGGCTCACAAAAGTGTCACTAAATCATGGTTTGTTTATGTCTTAATGCATGCTTGTGTTTATTTTCCATGTCAATATTTTGTATGGTTGATAAATTAGCTTTTCACATGCTCAAACTATTTTTGAACAAAATATCACATGGAGTTTATTTTTTAAAATATAAAATGTGAACATAAGAACAACAAATTATAATTGTAAAATAAAAACTGGTTTTATAAAAACATTCATAACGATAAATTTTGAAATAGTCAATTTAAGTCTACAAATTATGATTTGAAACTTATCCAAATTCCAAAATATTAATAATACAATGAAGTTTTATTAAAATGTATAAAAGGTTTTATAAGACTCAAACTCAAACTTAATATTAGATATTAACATTAAAATTAAACATCATCAAATTATATAAAAACCGGTTTCTATACATGGACCATAAAAATGATTTTTTGGAAACTTGATACCGTGATTAATCGGATGCAGGCAATTATAATCATATTACATGTTTTAAAACATAATATTAAAACATATAAATCCCTTTTCAAAAGGCAAGTCTATGACATTTTTATAATGCTTCTGGGATAACGGTCACCTAACCATTACTATTATCATTTGGTGGCCAAAGTACTAACGCAATTTCAATAACCAAGTTATAGGCCGATTATACAAGTTTTTCTAATTGGATGACTTGGTTGGAAAACTTGTTTGATAAAGGTCACCTAAGAAAAAATGTTCCAGGGCATATATGACACCAAACTAGTCAAATAATAAATAGATTGTTTAGGGTCTCATACATCTAGGAATTGCATTTAATGTAATCAACAAAAACTATTTAACTTGTTAAAATCAAGTGGACAGGATAAATGATACTTAACCATTTATTTGATTTGTAACTTGGATTGTAGACTTTAAATCATTAATGTTTTTGGAAACAAAAGGGTATTACTTTTAAAGAATTAAATACTTATAAATAAAATTTTATTAAAATTTTGTAGATGACCCCACCTATAATTATAAAACACCATCACCTAATAAACATTTGATTTGTAGTCGACAAAGAAAAATTGGGCCACACCAACTTCTTAGATTGACACAAAAATTTAAGAATTGTTTTGAAACAAGAAAAGAATGGCTATGTCATTGAAAGTTAAATTCATGATGAACCAGCTCCTAGTCCAAAGGTTGCTCATGATGCATAGATCAAGCATGTGGATGACTGACTTGATGTTTCATGCCTAATGCTTGCCACCATGATTCCGGATCTTTAACGAGATTTGGAACTTTTTACAGCTTTTTACATAATTTAGCATCTCAAGCAGATGCTTGGCCAACAAGCTAGAACTGAAATGTTTGAAACTGTTTGATCCCTTCATGGTTGTAAAATAGAGGAGACTGGGAATGTGAACATATATGTGCTCATAATGAAGAGTTATCTAGATCAACTCGAGAGATTAGGCTCTGTATATCCCCAAGATTTGGCGACAAACTTAATTATGAACTAATTTCCAAAGTCTTATGATGTCTTTACCATGAAATACAACCATTGGGTTGGAAAAGCCTATCTCTGAGTTGCACTTGATGCTGAAAACTGCTGAGAAAACCATCCCAAGGAAAACCCCTAAGTGCTCATGATTCGTGAAGCGTAAGTCGAAAAGAAGAAACAATTTAATAACTCACAAGCTGGAAAGGGCAAAGGGAAGAAAGCTCTTCAAGCTGCACCACCATATAAGAAGGAGAAAGTTGCTAAGGATAAACCCTGATTTTAGTATGGACTCATTGGGCACTAGAAAAGGAATTGTCCTAAATATCTTATTGGGTTGAAAGAAAAGAAGGTTGGGGAAGACACTTCATGTATATCTATTTTCATGATTGAAATGGGATTTATTACTTTTTCATCTAACACTTAGGTATTCGATACTGGTTATAGAACTCATATTTTTAATACATTGCAGGGGTTCAAAAAGGCGTAGGAGCTGAAAGAGGATGATATGGTACTACAAGTTGGAAATAAAGCACAGATTGTTGTCCAAGCTATATGAAAATTTTGATTTATGTTTACCATCTGGTCTCTATTTATCATTAAGCAATGTGTGTTTGATAACTTCTATTACTAGAAATATTATTTCATTTTCTTGTTTAAGGAAATTTGGTTTTAGTTATCAAATTGTTGATGGAAATATTCACTCTTTCTTGAATGGAGTATTTTATGTTGAAGCTAGACCAATTATTGGAATTCATGAATTCAACCTTAATGACACTTCATATAATAAGTCTCTTTATCATGTTAACACTAAAGAGCTCAAACAAGATTTGAACCAAACATATCTATGGCATTATCGCCTTGGGTACATTAACAAGAAGCGCATATACCAACTCCAAAAGAGTAGACTTTTGGGGGAAAATAACACTGGCTCATTTGATATATGTGAATCTTGTTTGTGCGGCAAGATGAAAAAGTTTCATTTCTATGGTTCGAGTGAAAAGGCAAGTGTTTTATTAGGCAACATACTGATGTATGTGGTCCTTTCAAAACAATGTCAAGATCTGATGAAAGATATTACACCACCTTCACTGTCGACTTCAGTCGTTTTGGTTACGTGTATTTGATAAAACATAAACATAAAGCATTTAAAAAATTCGAATTGTTTCTAACTAAATTTGAAAATCAATTCGACAAGAGAATCAAAATCCTTTGTTCGAATAGATGTGGAGAGTACTTGAGCTAAAAGTTCCAAGATCATCTTAGGAGTTATAGTATTATCTCATAACTTACTCCACCCAAAACACCATAGCTTAATGGTGTGTCCGAGATGAGAAATTATACCTCAATTGATATGGTTCGATCCACGATGAGCATGAGTACTCCCCCTTTATCATTTTGGAGCTATACCTTAGTCACTATAGCTTGTATCTTGAATATGACACCAACTAAAAAGGTAGATAAGAAACCTTATGAGATGTCGTATGGAAACACTCCATTCTTTTCTTATATAAAGGTTTGAGGCTGTGAAGCTTATATTAGACAAGAAACTTCAAGCAAACTCAAACCTAGGTCTATTAAATGCATCTTTACAAGATATACTAAAGATTGTTTATAATATTACTTCTACATCCCTAATGAGAATAAGTTTTTTATTTCATGAAAAGTTGAATCCTTAATTAGAAAGCAAGTTTCTAATGGATGAAATAAGTGGAACTTGAAGAAGATCAAGAACCACAAGCTGATGCAACTCAAGTTGGAACTAGTATTGAACAAGAGGTTATTGATAATGAAGATATGATTGTCCTTCAACCTAGTGAAAGACAAGGCATTCATAGATCTAATAGAATTCATTAGGAACCTGAGAGATATGGTTTCTCATTGAGGAATGCTTCATTAGAATAAGTACTTAATGTGTTAAGTACTAGATGAGTAGTATAAGATATCTTGATAAGATATATATATATATATATATATATATATATATATATATATATATATATTCCATGGGACAAGTGTTATGTGATGATTCACATAAAAGAGTTTGAGAAATGTGGAAAGATAATTCTTGTAGGAATAAAGAGTATGATTCCTACGAGAATAGAGAATATGATTCCTATGGGAATAAGAGTATAGTACCTTTGGGGATGTAGATAGAGGATGCATGTATGAATGAGATTGGTTATGGCTAGAGAAGATAGAGGAAAATTTCCATGAATGGAACGAGGAACGAGAGTTCTTTTAAGAACTTAGATATAATATGTGAGGGATTATGACTAAGAAATTCGTGAGGGGTTTAAGAGAAGAAGAATGGTTGAGGATCTACGTGGGATTATAAGAAAGGGGAGTAAGTATTGATGAGTATACTTAATAATGTTAGTGGGATGTTCTTTTTTTGTGGTAACTAATGAACCAAACCTATAAAACAATGTTGCATACTCATTGGGAGTGTGTAAGATCCTAAAACGTGGCTTAAGGGGGCTTACCGACCTTGAGTTGCGAAGCCAAACACTCAAAAAGGTCACAAAAGAAGCCTCTCCCAAATCTCTCCAAGTATGTCAAATCTCTCCCAAATCTCTCCAAGTATGTCAAATCTCTCCTAAATCTGTCTCAAAACCTCTTTTGAGTTTTATAATCATTTGGGGCATCCCGACACTTGACTTGGTGAAAAACCATTCAAAAATGGGTGATACCTTGGAATATAGCCTTTTAGGGCCCAAGTCCCTCTATAGGGACCAAACCTTCCTTGAGCCGAAGCCCCAAGAACCAGGACCGAAGTCCCCTTGAGAAGCCCCAGCCATCGAACCGCAGCCATCAGACCGGACCGGATCTGCTGAGGACCGAGGCTGATGAAGACCCACAACGTCGAACCGAAGCCACCGAACCTGGAGCACCGCATCTGAACTTCGCCTTCGGTCCCTCCTGACAAGCCGCCTGCGGTACTTGCTCGGACCGCAGTCCCCTCCCCCTCGGACCTAATTCAGCGACAAAGCCACTCCGGTTCTAAGGCTGCTGAGACCGGATCCTCACCTTGACTTCGGATTTTCCACTTTTTCACTCGGTTTTCGACCACGACTCCGTTTTAAGTTCGTTTTTAATTATTTTAACGAGGGGTTTTCATCCAAACTTATATGTTGACATATAAGGTCCCATATATTCATAAATTCAGCATATTTTTAAGGAGATCCATATTTAAGAATAAGATTTATTAAGTAAGATCTTGTGGTGGAGTGTTGACTTTGCCATAGTGTTTGACACAAACAACCACCCCCATACCCACTCCATAACTAACCCACACCCCTCCCCACCATACCTAGTCACTTCCTTGAACTTTTCCATCAATCTCCAACCATTCCCACGTCCTAAGAGCTGGACAACCCACCCTCTCTCCTCACACTTTCTTCATTCTCTCATTATTCCTGCAAGGATCACACTCCAAATTCTCTCACCATTCTCTCTCAATTTTGAGACTTTTAAGGCTAATCATCAAGCTTTCTTCCACTCTTTCTATATATAATTCATTCTTCTTATGATTATTACACATCCTTCTACTCAAAATCATAGGAATCTTACACAAACATCGTCACCTTCATGTTAGGTTCTCGATTCATTAAGGCCTCTTTTAAGTGTTCTTGAGTTGAACACTTCTCTTCCCCAACATCCATCCTCAACAAACACATAAGGTGAGTTCATACCCCTATCTTTCAGGTTTTTCTTAAGTTTTAAGGGGGGAGAATACAAGATAAAACACCAAGAACACAACTTAATACATTTAACAGCCTTCATCAGAAACGTTTTACTCCATTCACGGACTATTTTGGTAAACTTAAACATTTTAGTTTTCAAAACTGTGTTAGGTACGAATATTCCAGGTTCACACCTTTAAAATTACTACTTGCACATCTCCATACGATTTTTCTACAATTTATGGTGATTTTTACAAAACTGCCTATCATTTCAAGAACAAATCTGGACCAGTATGTGATTATTGACTTTTTCACACAAGTTGGAGGTCACTAAAAATCATGAAAAAATTTATGAGCAAATTAGACTCATTTTCCAACCTCACAGAATTTACGGATTATGATTTGAAGCTTCGATAATTTTTCTACGGATTTTCTAAGAACAGGAATAGAAAATGTTAACGACAGAAAAATGCTATCAATTTCATTACACCTTGTAACTTGTTGAGCAAGGTGCATATCATTATGTAATTATATGTTATTACATTACATGTCATTTTGTTTTGGTACTTAGACATACAATAAAAAACAAATGGATTTTTGTTATATTAAGTATGGTAAACAACAAATTGTTATCAACAAAGTACATCTATTACATGCAAACATTTGGTAAACTATGATAAGTATAGTTTATGTTTCATTACATTTCAAACTCTTTACCTAAGGTTTTCAGTTCACGTAAATCTGTTAATGAATAAATTTGTGAGACATTCGCTTCGCGTTACTTCCAAGTAACGAAATCAAAAGTCCCGTAAATAGTAACCAGAGTCTCTTGTAGGGAGAACGTGATAGTTGTGTATAGATCTATATTGGGACTGACAAACCCACACCTGAGCTGCATGCAATAGCTAGACCGGCAGGTCTGAGGTGACAAGTGTCATTTAACTTGCGACGCCTGAAGAATGTCGTATTACTTGGCCGTCTGAGTCATAGTATGGTTATAATAACTAACATGTGGTATTAACAAACATAAAATTTGCGGGTTTCACTTCTAAGTTTAACGAGTTTATGTCGATTTAGACTTGCATAAATTTCTTTAAGTATGGTAAAATAGTTGTACACTTCGGTCTTGACTTTTAAGATTACAATGCATTACATAAGAAAATATGGGATTTTTCTTGAACAAACATCACTTTTACAAAGAAAGGATTTTAGCATCACCTTCAAAAGCTTATGAACTCACCAACTTAATTGTTGACACTTTTTTAAAACTACTTGTATTCTCAGGAAATCCGTAAACAGGTAACCAAGTGCTTTTGAGGATGGGACGTAAGGCGTCAAACATTTCATTTTTGTCAACATAATGTGATTGATTTGGGAACATGTAAACTCATACTATGGTGTAACTTTTTCAATTATATTTATGTTGGTTGTGTTTACTTTGATCACTATTGTAATTGTTGTTATGATAATATACATGAAGTTCTCCACCCCCGGACGTTTCCGCCATCCTTGGTTTGGGGGTGTGACAGATTGGTATCAGAGCACGGTTTATAGTGAATTAAGTATATCAAACCACATAAGATATACAATCTTTAAACACATTTGGGACTAAAAGTCTCTGATTTGAAACATTTTTCAATTGGTTATACTTTTAGAAACTAAATAGTTTTCTTGTTTAAAGTATACATACATGCTCGCATAGTGTCATAACTAGGGAGAACATAAAGTAAAAGAAGAGGAGTTGAACACTACAAGTATGCGTTGGTATGTGTAATCAGTTCTGGGAAGGATATAGCCTGATCAACTATATCCGTCCGAGAAGTGACTTGCACATACTGGGGGATAGTCGTAATGGGCAACAAATCTAAAGACCTAACTTCACTCTACAAAGAATGCTCTAAAAACCAAATCTAAACACTTAAAATACTATAGGAGTATTTTATGTTGCTATAGCGCACTATCATTATTATTATCTGTTACATGCTTCTTACACCCCTATTCTCGCACAAACGACATAGAAGGATTCCATCTACCAGGAGACCCTTACCACCCTAATGAGGGAAACGTTGGATGGATCGAGGTAGAACCCGAGGAAATGATCGAGGAAGATCCTGAAGAGGACCCTGAGGAGGTTGACGAAGAAGAAGAACCCGAGGAGGAAGATGAAATGGAGGACGAACAAGAAGAATTTGAAGAGGAAGAAGATGAAGAGGAACCAGAGGAAGAAGTCTTCAACCCTCCTTACATCGCCAGGGTGCCTGCGAACCGTTTCGGCTACAATGGGCCTGAGCCCCGTTGGGCAACAGTGATCCAAAGGTGGAGCCGACAACAAGACCAACGATCACCATATGGCGACCAACGTGGTTACTACGACCTCAGCCACGGGGGACTGACTGACAAAGCCCTCCCTGTCATGGTCCAGCATATCACAAATTTGGGGAACCAGAGTTGGGAAATGGCAGATCAAGTTCGAAATCGCAACGCTGTTACGGAAGCCACCAATGCATGCACCAGGGAGTTGGAAAGGGACTTCTATCCAGTGGACCAACTTATCGAGGACCTTGCTGTCGCTCGAGCGGAGGTAAGGGTGTACCATGTGAGGCACGCAGCTCTCGAGGAGAGAGTAATCGCGGCCGAACGCCGGATTGCGGAGCTTTAGGGAGCCTCGACCTCATCTTAGGGTCACCATGAACCAGATGCCACCCGCCGCGAGTAGTGCTTACACTACTCATGTTTTGTTATAAAACTAGGATTTCGAGTATGCATTGGTGCTACTCTTTCTTGTGAATAGGTTGACCCCGCGATTAAGTGATTACACTAGTCAAAGGGCTTTTGTGCTGCCAAAAATTATCCTTTACATTGATGTAATGTGGACCCCTATGAGGTCAAATTTTCCCCAAAACAATATGTACTAAAAGTTTAGCAATGAATTTGGCATACATTTTATTTCATTGGATGTTTGGCAATAGATCTCACTACTTACTATTACAAACAACTTACACCTAATAACTTGAAGATTCTTAAGGTGTACCCCGAAGTCATGTGTAATTAAGAAATGGTCGGCCTAGAAATGGTGAGTCCGCCTTAGGACCTGTTCCTTGTTTAGTTGTGGACTTAGGGCAGACTCATTAGGTTCAACAGTTTATTAAAATTTTAATTACACAATTGGGGCACAACAAGGGAATCTTAGGAGTGGGTCAGATATGAAACAAAAATTACAAGACTCCATCCGAAGTCATTACTACTGAATTCATAAGTTTATTTATATAGATTTCTACTATGAAGTTGTTTGCAAACATATGGAAGTCGGGAGATACTATGCTTAAAAAAAACTAATGAACTAATTTCACGACACTCGACTTATATCAATTACTAAAAGACTTATACCCATTCGTCTTTGAAATTCTATGACAGAAAAATGCTACCTCGTAGATATGCTAGACGCACTGAGAGAACGCAAACAAATTCACCCCCGCCGCCTCCCCAATATGATCCTGTTATGTTCCAGGCTGCGGTTACAGCTGCAGTGGCAGCTGCTATGTCCCAAATCAGCACTGACGGTGCCAGGAGGACACGGAGTGGTATTAACATCTCTACTCAAGGAGATAGCCAAGGGCGTTCGAGAGAATGTTCCTATAAAGACTTCACAAATGGCAAACCTGATTCTTTCAATGGAAGCAGGGGCGTCATCGCTTTGATGCAGTGGTTTGAGAAGACTGAATCCGTCTTAAAGATCTGTGCATGCCCCGAGATAGACAAAGTCAAATTCGTAGCTTGCACTTTCTCTGGCAGAGCCCTCACTTGGTAGAATGGCCACGTGAAATCACTGACGCTCTCCGTGGCTAATTCATTAAGTTAGGAAGACTTGAAAACTATGTTGCTGAAGGATATTTCCCAAGGGGTGAGGTGCAAGAATTAGAACAGGAACTGTGGAATCTCAAGATGACGGGCTCTGACCTTGCAGCTTACACCGCCCGATTCAATGATCTAGCACTCCTCTGTCCGGCGATGGTTACATCAGAAATCAAGGAGGTGGAACGATATCTCTGGGGCCTATCATCCCAAGATCAAGATAGCGTGCTGGCCTCGAGGCCAACCACTTTTGACAGACCCAAGGAGTTGGCACAACAACTCATTGATCATTGGCCCAGCCATGTGACGGTGCCAACCACCTCCGATCAAGCAAAAGGAGGGAACAACAAGAGGAAGTTCTGGAACAATAAAAAGAAGCAACCAACGCATGATCCCGCTAAGAAAGAAGAAACTATTTCCATCCATGCTGCCACTACTCCCTCCACTCCGGCCCCATGGAAGCAATACGCTGGAACTCTTCCCAAGTGCAACAAGTGCAACTTCCACCACACCGGTGCTTGTCAGGTAATGCACTGCAGTAATTGCAACAAGAAGGGGCACACTGCTCGATTCTGTAAAGTGCCAGCCCAGTCCATCACTCAAGCCGCCCCGACCGCCAACACCGGAGCAAGCTAAACCTATTACGGTTGTGGAGAGGCAGGTCACTTCAAAAGAAACTGCCCAAACGCACGAAACACCAATGTTGGGGGGTGCAGGAAGAGTCCTAGCTTTAAGGCATGAAGAAGCAGTCAAGGACCCCACGGTGGTTACTGGTACGTTCCACCTCAATAACTCTTATGCATGCGTACTTTTCGATTGTGGGGCAGAAAGGAGTTTCGTGAGCCACCAATTCAAACATTTACTTAAAAAAAATCCCCAATCATTAAAAGATTCATACGTCGTAGAAATGGAAAACGGAAAGGTTGAGCGCACTAGTGATATTTACATAGGGTGTACCCTCACTCTAGACAACCATTCGTTCAAAATCGATCTAATGTCGGTCACAATAAAAACTTTCGACATCATCATTGGTATGGATTGGTTAAGTTCTAATCGTGCCGACATTTTATGTTACGAAAGAGCCATCTGCCTTAATCTGCCAAATGGCGAAACCCTTCTCGTCTACGACGATAAACCCAGTACAAATCTACAAATCATTTCTTGCGTCAAGGATCAAAAGTACCTCCGAAAGGAATACCACGCCTTCTTAGCCCACATGGTAGATAAGAAACAAGGGGTGAAGGATATCAAAGATATTCCAGAAGTGTGCAACTTCCCCGACGTATTCCCAGAAGATCTGCCAGGTGTACCACTCGCACGACAAGTCGAATTTCGAATCGACTTGGTTCCTAGTGCTACCCCCATAGCCAAAGCTCCATATTGCCTCGCACCGGCAGAAATGCAAGAGCTATCTAGTCAATTGAACGAACTATTACGCAAGGGGTTCATCAGAACGAGCTTTTCACCCTGGGGAGCGCCAGTCCTATTTGTGAAAAAGAAGGATGGATGCTTTCGCCTGTGCATCGAGTATCGGGAATTAAACAAACTTACTGTCAAGAATCGATATCCCCTACCCCGAATCGACGACCTCTTCGACTAACTTTAGGGAGCAAGCTACTTTTTAAAAATCGACTTGAGGTCGAGATACCATCAACTGTGAGATCAAGAGGATGATATTCCCAAGACAGCTTTCAGAACGCGCTACGACCATTACCAATTTGTGGTGATGCCCTTTGGACTAACAAACGCACCTGCGATATTCATGGATCTGATGAACCGAGTGTGTCGACCCTTCTTAGACAAAGTCATGATCGTATTCATCGACGACATGTTGGTCTATTCGCGAAGCAAAGAAGAGCACTACCAACATCTGCGACTAGTATTGGAGACTGTAAGAACTGAGAAGCTTTATGCTAAATTTTCAAAATGCGAATTTTGGCTCCGAGAAGTGGGATTCCTTGGCCACGTGGTTAGAGTGAAAGGGATACATGTGGATCCCTCAAAAATCAAAGCGATCTAAAACCGGTCAGCACCTACAACGCCGACAGAAATCCGATAATTTTTAGGGCTCGCTGGATACTACCAAAGATTCATCCAAAACTTCTCCAAGATCGCTAATCCACTCACCACCTTGACTCAAATAGGTGTGATGTTTAAGTGGGGAGATAAACAAGAAGCCGCCTTCCAAACGTTAAAACAAGCGATATGCAGCGCGCCGGTCTTGTCACTTCTAGAAGGAACCGATGACTTCGTGGTATAATAATGCGATGCTTCAAATCAAGGTCTCGGATGTGTGCTCATGTAGAGAGGGAAGGTCATCGCTTACGCATCAAGGCAACTTAAGACATACAAGGTTAATTATACTACCCACGACCTGGGAGCAGTAGTGTTCGCCCTAAAGATCTGGAGGCACTACCTATACAGCACAATGTGGACTATCTTCACCGATCACAAAAGTCTTCACCATATCCTCAATCAAAAAGAGCTCAACATGCGGCAAAGAAGATGGGTAGAGCTGTTGAACGACTACGAGTGTGAAATTCGCTATCATCCGGGCAAGACAAATGTTGTAGCCGATGCCTTAAGCAGAAAGGAATATTCTTGTCGCCGGGCGAAGTCATTAACGATGACGATCCATTCACACCTGTTCACACAAATCAAGGAAGCTCAACTTGAAGCCTTTAAACCAGAAAACGTGACAGGTGAGGCATTAAGAGGGATGGATAAAAACCTAGAAGTCAAGGAAGATGGAGCTCGTTACCTCATGAACTGGATCTGGACACCGAAGTTTGGTGGGTTTCGAGACGTTGTCATGAACGAAGCACACAAGACTCGATATTCCATCCATCCAGGTTCAGATAAGATGTATCTAGACCTCAAGAAGTTGTACTAGTGGCCGAACATGAAAGCTGAGATTTCTACCTATGTGGGCAAGTGTCTGACTTGCGCCAAGGTCAAGGTGGAATACCAGAAACCCTCAAGACTACTACAACAACCTGATATACCAGAATGGAAGTGGGAACGAATAACCATGGACTTCATAACCAAGCTACCTAAGACATCAGGCGGACTTGATACCATATGGGTAATCGTCGACAGACTGACCAAGTCAGCACACTTTCTACCAATGAAAGAGACCGACAAGATGGAAAAAATGACAAAGCTATACATCAAGGAAATCGTGAGATTGCATGGGGTACCAAGGTCCATTATCTCAGATCGGGATAATCGATTTACCTCGCGATTCTGGAAATCACTTCATAAATCCTTGGGAACTAGGCTGGACATGAGTACAGCTTATCACCCACAAACCTATGGACAGAGCGCGCAAACCATACAAATGCTAGAAGACATTTTGAGAGCCCGTGTGATAGATTTTGGTAAAGCATGGGATACCCATTTACCACTTATCAAATTCTCCTACAATAACAGCTATCACACTAGCATCAAAGTCGCCCCATTTGAAGCTCTTTATGGTCGCAAGTGCTGATCACCCCTGTGTTTGGGAGAAGTGGGGGACACACAGCTAGCTAGGGGGCAAGTCCCTAATAGCACCCTCACTAGTCCTGAAATCATAAGGGAGACCACATAAAAGATTGTTCAAATTCGGGAAATATTGAAAGCATCCCGAGATCGGCAAAAAAGAGACGCGGATAAGCGAGGCAAACCCTTGGAATTCCAGGTCGGTGATCGGGTACTACTGAAAGTTTCCCCTTGGAAGGAATGATACATTTTGGTAAACGTGGGAAACTAAACCCAATGTACATCAGAACGTTTGAAATCCTTGCCAGGATTGGTCCCGAGGCGTACAAACTCCGAATACCACAAGAAGTCAATAACGTACACCCTACCTTCCACGTATCAAACTTGCGAAAGTACCTATCCGATGAGACCCTCGTAATACCACTTGAGGAAATCGACGTTAACGAGAATCTCCACTTTGTGGAAGAACCGGTTGAGATCATGGATTGAGAGATCAAAAGAAAAAAAGCAAAGTCGTATTCCCATTGTGAAGGTTCGTTGGAATGAAAAATGAGGACCTGAGTTCACCTAGGAACGCGAGGATCAAATGAAACAAAAACACCCACATCTATTCCCGAACTCTTGAAGTCCCAACCAAAATGCAAATTTCGGGACGAAATTCCTTCTAACGGGGGGATGATGTGACAACCGTCAAATTCTGGTCAAGTCAAAGTCAAACAAAGTCAACAAGTCAAACCGGTCAACTCAGTTAACCCTTGTATACTAGGGTTTATGCTATGTAATTACTATACAACTCGCTATTCTAATGAGAAATCATCAATTGAAAAGTTGTATATCTAAATTTCCTTAACCGAAAACTGTGGAAAGTAATGAACCAAACCTATAAAACAATGTTGCATACTCATTGGGAGTGTGTAAGATCCTAAAACGTGGCTTAAGGGGGCTTACCGACCTTGAGTTGCGAAGCCAAACACTCAAAAAGGTCACAAAAGAAGCCTCTCCCAAATCTCTCCAAGTATGTCAAATCTCTCCCAAATCTCTCCAAGTATGTCAAATCTCTCCTAAATCTGTCTCAAAACCTCTTTTGAGTTTTATAATCATTTGGGGCATCCCGACACTTGACTTGGTGAAAAACCATTCAAAAATGGGTGATACCTTGGAATATAGCCTTTTAGGGCCCAAGTCCCTCTATAGGGACCAAACCTTCCTTGAGCCGAAGCCCCAAGAACCAGGACCGAAGTCCCCTTGAGAAGCCCCAGCCATCGAACCGCAGCCATCGGACCGGACCGGATCTGCTGAGGACCGAGGCTGATGAAGACCCACAGCGTCGAACCGAAGCCACCGAACCTGGAGCACCGCATCTGAACTTCGCCTTCGGTCCCTCCTGACAAGCCGCCTGCGGTACTTGCTCGGACCGCAGTCCCCTCCCCCTCGGACCTAATTCAGCGACAAAGCCACTCCGGTTCTAAGGCTGCTGAGACCGGACCCTCACCCTGACTTCGAATTTTCCACTTTTTCACCCGGTTTTCGACCACGACTCCGTTTTAAGTCCGTTTTTAATTATTTTAACAAGGGATTTTCACCCAAACTTTTATTTTGACATATAAGGTCCCATATATTCATAATTTCAACATATTTTTAAGGATATCCTTATTTAAGAATAAGATCTATTAAATAAGATCTTGTGGTGGAGTGTTGACTTTGCCATAGTGTTTGACACAAGCAACCACCCCCATACCCACTCCATAACAAACCCACACCCTGCCCACCATACCTAGTCACTTCCTTGTACTTTTCCATCAATCTCCAGCCATTCCCACATCCTAAGAGCTGGACAACCCACCCTCTCTCCTCACACTTCCTTCATTCTCTCATTTTTCCTCCAAGGATCACACTCCAAATTCTCTCACCATTCTCTCTTAATTCCGAGACTTCCAAGGCTGATCATCAAGCTTCTTCCACTCTTTGTAAGTATAATTCATTCTTCTTATGATTATTATACATCCTTCTACTCAAAATCATAGGAATCTTACGCAAACATCGTCACCTTCATGTTAGGTTCTCGATTCATCAAGGCATCTTCTAACTGTTCTTGAGTTGAACACTTCTCTTCCCCAACATCCATCATCTAAGAACACATAAGGTGAGTTCATAACCATATATTTTAGGTTTTTATTAAGTTTTAAGGTGGGATAATACAAGATAAAACACCAAGAACACAACTAAATACATTTAACAACCTTCATCAGAAAAGTTTAACTCCATTCATAGACTGTGTTGGTGAACTTAAACATCTTATTTTTGAAAAATGTATTAGGTGCAAATAGCTCAGGTTCATACCTTTAAAATGAATACTTGCACATCTCCATACGATCTTTCTACAATTTATGGTGATTTTTACAAAACTGTCTATCATTTCAAGAACAAATCTGGACCAGTCTGTGATTATGGACTTTTTCACACAAGTTGGAGGTCACTAAAAATCATGAAAAATTTATGAACAAACTAGATTCATTTTCTAAACTCTAAGAATTTACGGATAATGATTTGGACCTTCGATGATTTTTCTACAAAATTTCTAAGAAAAGGAATAGAAAATGCTAACGACAAAAAATGCTATCAATTTCATTACACCTTGTAATTTGTTGAGCAAGGTGCATAATCATTATGTAATTATATGTTATTACATTACATGTCATTTTGTCTTGGTACATAGACATACAATAGAAAACAAATGGATTTTTGTTATATTAGGTATGGTAAATAACAAATTGTTATCAACAAAGTACATCCATCACATGCAAACATTTGGTAAACTATGATAAGTATAGTTTATGTTTCATTACGTTTCAAACTCTTTACCTAAGGTTTTCAGTTCACGTAAATCTGTTAATGAATAAATTTATGAGACATTCGTTTCGCGTTACGTCCAAGTAACGAAATCAAAAGTCCTGTAAATTGTAACCGGAGTCTCTTGTAGGGAGAATGTGATACTTGTGTATAGATCTATATTGGGACTGACCAACCCACATCTGAGCTGCATGCAACAGCTAGACCGGCAGGTCTGAGGTGACAAGTGTCCTTTAACTTGTGACACCTGAAGAACGTCGTATTACGAGGCCGTCCGAGTCATAGTATGGTTATAATAACTCACATGTGGTATTAACAAACATAAGATTTCCGGGTTTTACTTCTAAATTTAACGAGTTTTTGTTGATTTAAACTTGCATAAATTTCTTTAAGTATGGTAAGATACTTCTACACTTCGGTCTTGACTTTTAGATTACAATGCATTAAATAAGAAAATATGGGATTTTTCTTGAACAAACATCACTTTTACAAGGAAAAGATTTTAGCATCACCTTCAAAAGCTTATGAACTCACCAACTTAATTGTTGACACTTTTTCAAAACTACTTGTATTCTCAGGAAATCCATAAACAGGTAACCAAGTGCTTTTGAGGATGGGACGTAAGGGGTCAAACATTTCAGTTTTGTCAACATAATGTAATTGATTTGGAAACATGTAAAGTCATACTATGGTGTAACTTTTTCAATTATATTTATGTTTGTCGTGTTTACGTTGATCACTATTGTAATTGTTGTTATGATAGTATACATGAAGTCCTCCACCCCTGGGCGTTTCGCCATCCTTGGTTTGGGGGTGTGACAATATTGGTGTTTGTGAACCATTAGAGGCATCACACTTGAGGTGCTCAAGCTTTCAAAGGTCAAGAACTACAAGTCCTTTTAAGAGGTAAGTCATCTAACTAGTTGTATTGTTCATTTGGCAATTTGTATGCTGGTTAGGACAATGCTCTGGAAAAATGAAAATATGCAAGTATAATTAGAGAAAACATAGATCCAAAGCATTTAGGGTTGCATGTCAACCATAAGAGTGTTATAATGCTCAAAACCCAACAGCGGTATCATATCCTAGGATTGTTTTCTGTTATACTTGATGCTTATTGGTTTTCAAAGTTGAAAAAAATCGATTTTCTGCCTTCTGGCTGGTGAACTCGCTGAGTCCACTGGCTAACTCGATGAGTCCACCCAATAATAGACCAACTCGACGAGTCTAGTTCATGTACTCGCCGAGTTGGTGCTCCTGTGTGCAGAATTTCGAGTTTTTGGCCATAATTGGATTAGGATCATTACCTCAAACTAATTTTTGAACCATGGAACCTGTTTTTGATATGGTAATGATCATGCATATCCAATTAAAAAGATAATTGTCATAATTTCAAGATTTGTATTAGTTTATATGATTAGGCTAATTACTTGAAGATTGTTGATATGAATTATCTTGTTCTTATGATTTTAACTAGATTACGGATGAATTATTTGATTATTGTGTTAATTAAAATAATGATCAAAATGCCTTTAGTGGACTCCATAACTTGTCCTCAAGTTATTGAAAATGAAAAGTCTTTTCCTTAAAATTGCATTAAACTCGTAAGTTATGAATAGCAAGAGTTTTGACAAGTTTCAAAACTTGCCCTCAAGTTTTGGAATTCGTAAAGTCTCACTATTGAAACTTTAATTCCCAACCCTAGAGTTTTAAAAGTTAAAATTGAACCCTTATACTTTATAATATTATAAGTTTAATAATATATATATATATATATATATATATATATATATATAAGACATGTCGGTCTTACTGTTAGTAGGCCTCATTCACGAAGTCGGTCTATAAGGGGGGTATAAGGTCACTGCCTATAAAATGGTGGTTTAATAGGTGTCCACTCTCACCCACCGCTTCCTTGACTGGTGGAGGGTCGTTAGCTGAACGGGTAGGATATGACTTCAATTCCCCATCATTAAAAAGTGTAATGATAAATATAAAGTAACTAAACTTTTATTAAATTCCCAATCTTGGTTACTTTAGGAAAATGTGAAAATGGTGCTAATCCATGAAATTACATTTTGCACCTTGTTAAGTCGTTAGTGGAGCGTGTGTGGTTAACTGGCACTGACAATGTGTGGAAAAGTGTAGCTTGATGTTAATCATAGATCAATGGAGCATGTGTGGTTAACCGA
The DNA here is from genome assembly GCF_051521515.1 of Lactuca serriola. Lineage (NCBI taxonomy): Eukaryota > Viridiplantae > Streptophyta > Magnoliopsida > Asterales > Asteraceae > Lactuca > Lactuca serriola. Next base: position 118,869,228 of record NC_136416.1, read on the forward strand.
CACATTGATTAGCTGATCTGTAACATTGAGTGTACCAAGCTAATTTTCATGGTTATTTACTCCTTTTTTATGATCCTCGACATCCCAGTCTCAAACTTGAAGGGCACAATCAAGATTTAAACATGCCATTAAAAGTTTCAATGAATCTCAAAGGATCTAGGAATTTCAATCCAATTAAAACTTAGTAATTTATTTCATTTTTTATGGTGGAATTGAGTAAATCGTCATTTACCTACCTTCAAATATTTTACAATTGGATTACAGCATCCCTTTTCCCAATTGTAGAATATTGTGTCGGGTCTTAGCCTTAATATTTCATTTGGGTGTATTATTAAGGATTGTAATCTAACCTAAACTATGTTCTTATTATTTTCAAATGTCTATCCCAAACAATGCTTCCAACCCAATCCCTTCATGCTCTTTCTCCCTTATGAACCTATGTGGGTGGGTCATTTTTGATGGCTCGAACTTCAATGATTGGATTCGAAACATCCGAATGGCTATTTGTTATGAGGACACATAATATGTCCTAGATAAAGAGCTCAAGGAGATTGATGTCACCACTTTTACTCCCAAATAAATCGTTGAACATACTACTCATGATAGGGATGCGACAAAGGTGTCGTGTCTAATGATTGCTACCATCACTGCTGAGCTGCAGAAGTCCTATAAGGACTACTATCCTTTTGAAATATATCAAGATTTGATGGAAAAATACCTTCAAAGTGTTCTGTAGGAGAGGTATGAGATCATTGCCTCCATGATCACAACCAAAATGAAGGATGGTGAACCCATCACGACCCACTTGCAAAAGATGCAGAGATTTGTGGACCGCTTGCTTAAATTGAATGTCAATTTTGATGAAGAGTTGGTCATAGATAGTATTCTACACTATTTACCTTCTTGTTATGATCAGTTTCGTATGACCTATCATTTGAACAAGGAGGAGGTCAGTCTTAGCAAGCTTCAAGGCCTTCTAAGGATTACAGAAAGCAACCTGAAAGGTAAGTCGGTTATGTCTACTCCAACTACTACTTCTGCCCCTGTTCTGGCAATCGGACATGGGAAAGGAAAGAAGAGGAAGTCTCCTTACAAGAGCCGCAAGGGAAAGTCTCTTGATGGATCCTCTTCAAGTGGCACCGAAGTTGGTTCTTCTAATGGTTCTTCTAATCTGAAGGATGCAGAGTGCTTCCACTGTCATGAAAAAGGGCATTAGAATCGAAGCTTCCCCAAGTACTTGCAGGACAAAAAGGATGGCAAGATCAAGCCCTCTTTTGCGGGTATTTACATTATTCAATCTAATAACTCATCACATTCTAATTATTGGGTGTCCTTGATACAAGTTGTGGATTTCACATTTGTTCTGATTTTTAGGGACTAAAAAGAAGTAGAAATGTGGAGCACGGGAAGATAAATTTAACCATGGGAAATAGGAAAGTGTTACTTGTAACCAGGATTGGAGTTTATTATTTATTTCTTAGTAATGTCTTAGATTTAGATTTGAATAATTGTTGTTACTCGGCCGATGTGGAGAGAAATATTATTTCCTTTCACAGTTTGTATAAATTGTTGGATAAGGTGTCTAAGTCGTAACTATATTTGGTATGAACTTGACCCGACTCCGCATGGTCCATTTGGATTGCACTTCACCTAACAATTTGTATGGATATACTTTTAAGAATAAGATGTTTATGATCTATTAATATATTATAAGTTATAATATACTAATATGAAATCCTATTATTTAATTAGTGTTGATCAAGAATTGATTTTGGAATTAATTTAGTGATCAAAAGAGGCTAATTAAATATGGACTCTTAAAGATATATGGATTGGGCTAAGATTTATTTAGGATGGGCTAAGAGTATATGGAAGTCCATGGAGCTTTTAACCCATGGATCCTAGGTAAATGCAGAGTCATGGTTATTAGGGTTTAACCCGAATCCTCCATACTATATAAATAGGTCCTTGGTTATAGAATTGGCACTAGTGTGTGTGAGAAACAAGATTGGGCCGATTTTAGTGAGCATCATATTCTCTTAAGTACTTCCAAATTGTTTTTGATTATTTGTGACACCACTTGAGGCATCCACACTATTGGTGCTAGGCTCTAAAACTCCAAGCTATCAACTACAAAAGAAAGGTATGTTATTCTACTTAAAGTTTTGTATTACAAGTACCCCATAACATGCTAGTTAGGTTGTAAACCTTGGAAAGCAAATTTGCATGTATTTAAAGAAAACATAGATCCAAGGTTTCTAGGGTTGCATTTACACCATAGGAGTGTTAGAATGCTCAAAACCCAATAGTGGTATCAGAGCCTAGGCTTGTTTTCTTGATACTTGATGCAAAATTGTGTTTGCAAAACCAAAAACTACCCAGAATGTAAAACTCGACGAGTTATGGCCAAAAACACGTCGAGTTCACGAGTTAATACATGAAATCGACGAGTTCCTTAGAGAAATCGACGAGTTTGGCTTCTAGTTTGTAGTTTTTCGAGTTTTGCTGTTGGAAATGGACTAGAAACATTACCCTAAACTGTTTTGATGTTATAAAACATGTTTTAGATGGTGTAATGGTTATGCTAATGTCACACCCCAAAACCAAGAACGGCAGGAACGTTGTGGTGCGGAGGACGTCATGTAAAGTATCGCAATAGTATAAAGTAGTAAACAATCAACAACATCATCCATTGCATTAATAGTATAATTTTTAATACAAGTGTGTTCTTTCATAGAATAAGACATGAAAATAAGTAATCAAAATAAAAGACGAGTCTTGATAGCTTCGTCTTCTCAAAACCTGGTCATCGTACCTGTCTACTGGTGGCCTGAGAATACAAGTTATTTTGAAAGCGTAGATCAACATTTAAGCTGGTGAATTCATAAGTATTTTAATGTCATTGATTTGTAAAACTGTAAAGAAAAGACTTGTAGATGTTTGATGGAAAAGTGTGTATAAGTATGAAAACCCTAGAAAATCCCATATTTCCTACTAGTATAAAAAGTAGTCTTCAGCCAAGACCCGACAGTTTTGAAGGTTTGCTTCTCTGTATGAATGAAGGTTTTTCCCACGTACAACTATTATTATTAAAATATAGTCTACCTCATCGTTTATGTGAATGTGTCACAAGCTAAAAGTAATAGGAAAATTATATAATCATTGAAAGCGTATCCTTTTTCTCTTAGGATAAACACAACGTGGAAACTCGCCGAATAGTACAACCGTAGACATCCGTCGATGTGTAGTTTCCCACTGTAGCTAATAGTCGGGTGTAGAATGGTCAGTCCCGTATAGTATGTAGTAGTATCTCTTCATATAGTATGCAATAGTATCTCTTCATTTAGTATGTATTAGTATCTCATCATATAGTATGTAATAGTATCTCTTCATTTAATATGTATTAGTATTTCTTCATATACTATGTAATAGTATCTCTTCATTTAGTATGTATCAGTATTTCTTCATATAGTATGCATTATATTTGTATAGACTCATGAATGGACCGACTCTTGTGTGATTTCTTGCACTAGGAATAGTAAATAGTATCTCCTAACTATACCTATTATAGTTACTAGTAATGTACATATATAAATGAAAGTATGCCTTTGCTACCCAAAGGTACTGGACTGACTGATAGAACTTTTATGTCTATATATGTATACATAATGTGACAATAGTCAAATTCGGGTCAAGTCTAAGCCGGACAAGGTCAACGAGTCAAACTGGTCAACTCAATTAAACCTTGTATAATAGGGTTTGTATTATGTAATTTCTGTATAACTCACTATCTTAATGAGAAAACATCACTTGGAAAGTTTGTGTGTTTAAATTTCTTTAACCTTAGTGCTAAACAATGAACAAGAACAATAAAACAATGTTGCATACTCATAGGGAGTGTGTAAGATCCTAAAACATGGCATAACGGGGTTTACGGACCTTGCATTGCGAAGCCGGACACTCACATTCGTCACACACGAAACCGCTATCAATCGTTTTCACTCTATCTCTTCTTATCAAAAATCTCTCCCAAATCTCTCTAAGAATATGAAATCTCTCCCAAATATCTCTCTGTATGTGAAATCTCTCCAAGTATGTCAAATCTCTCCCAAATCTCTCTAAGGAAGTGAAATCTCTCCCACATATCTCTTTGTATGAGAAATCTCTCCAAGAATGTCAAATCTCCCCCAAATCTCTCTAAGAAAGTGAAATCTCTCCCACATATCTCTTTGTATGAGAAATCTCTCCAAGAATGTCAAATCTCTCCCAAATCTCTCTAAGAATATGAAATCTCTCCCATATATCTCTTTGTATGAGAAATCTCTCCAAGAATGTCAAATCTCTCCCAAATCTCTCTAAGAATATGAAATCTCTCCCAAATATCTCTCTGTATGTGAAATCTCTCCAAGAATGTCAAATCTCTCCCAAATCTCTCTAAGTATGTGAAATCTCTCCCATATATCTCTTTGTATGAGAAATCTCTCCAAGAATGTCAAATCTCTCCCAAATCTCTCTAAGAAAGTGAAATCTCTCCCACATATCTCTTTGTATGAGAAATCTCTCCAAGAATATCAAATCTCTCCCAAATCTCTCTAAGAAAGTGAAATCTCTCCCAAATATCTCTCTGTATGTGAAATCTCTCCAAGTATGTCAAATCTCTCCCAAATCTCTCTAAGTATGTGGAATCTCTCTCAAATCTCTCTCGAAATCTCTCCAAACTTTCTATAATCACTCGGGGCATCCCGACCCTCGAATTTGGCGAAAACAGCCCAAAAACGGAAGTCTAAGCAAAAAACGGACTTAAGGAACCGAAACCCCTCTTAGGAACCGAAAGTCCTCTAAGGAACCGAAACCCCTCTTAGGAACCGAAAGTCCTCTTAGGAACCGAACCCTCCTGATGAAGAAGAACCGAATCGAACCTTCTGATGAAGAAGAACCGAACCGAACCTTCTGATGAAGAAAAACCGAACCAAACCTTCTGATAAAGAAAAACCGAACCGAACCTTCTGATGAAGAGGAACCGAACCGAACCTTCTGATGAAGAAAAACCGAACCGAACCTTCGGACGGACCCTCTCCCTTCGCTTCTCGCTTCCGGCTCGCGCCTTTCGCTTCTGACTCAGCACCAACAAGGACCGAACCTCGGCCTAGGGACCGAACCTCGGCCTAGGACCGAGAGGTCTCGCTGGGAACACTTTTTCTCCCGGTTTTCGATTAAATTCGCGTTTTAAGCCCGTTTTTAATTGTTTTAACACGGGATTTTCACCCAAAACTTTATTTTAACATATAAGACCCCTAAATCAATGATTTAATCACATTTTAAGGATAAAACCTTATCCAAAAGAGAGTAGGTAAAGTACAAAGGTGGAGTGTTGACTTTACCTTATTTTATGACGCAAGCAACCCCATACCCACTCCATGATTAACCCACACTCCTCCCCACCATACCTTGTCACTTCCTTGTACTTTTTACCCCTCTCACAAGCCATCCCCACGTTTTTAGGGCTGGTCACTCAACCTCTCTCCTCATTTTCTTTCAATCACTCTTATTCCACCAAAGATCCAACTCCAACTTTTCTCTCCAACTTTTCTCTCTAATTCAAGATCCCAAGGCTGATCATCAAGTGTTCTTCCACTCTTGGTAAGTGTAATTCATCCTCCTTGTGATTTTTACACTTCATTCTACTCAAATCATTGATAGCTTATACAAACTCCATAACTATGATGCTAGATTCTCAAAAATCTTCAAGGCATCTCCAAGTGTTCTTGAGTTAAACACCTCCATTCTTCAACAATCATCTACTGAAAACACTTAAGGTGAGTTCATACCCCTATATTTTCATGTTTTCTCAAGTTTTTAAGGGGGGGGGGGGGGGGGAGGGGAATCCAAGTTAAAACACCAAGAACATAACTACACTTTTCTAACAGCCTTCATCAGAAAAGTTCAACTCTATTCACAGACTGTTTTGGACAACTTAAACATTTTAGTTTTCAAAACTGTTTTAGGTGTAAGTAGTTCCAGCTCTTAGCTTTAAAATGACTACTTGCACATCTCCATACGGTTTTTCTACAATTTATGGTGATTTTTACAAAACTGCCTATCATTTCAAACACCAATCCGGACCAGTCTGTGATTATGGACTTTTTCACCCAGGTTGGAGGTCATTAAAAATCATGATAAAAATTATGAGTAAACTAGACACATTTTGGGAACTCTCAGAATTTACAGATCTAGTTTTCAACTTTGTATGATTTTTCTATGACTTTTCAAAAACAGTGTAGAAAGGTTGAAAATTTGTTAACAACTTATAACCTTCATAACACTTTGTATTATGTTGAGCAAAGTGTATAACGATAAGTTCTAAATATTGAATGTGTTACCTTGTTAGTTTATCATCATAAACTGAATTATAGTCATTCATGATAAGATTATTCATTCATTTAGAACACGTATATTAAACTATAATGAACATAGTTTATGGATTCATAGCATTAAAGCATTCATAAAAGAATTATTATACATTACAAACGTTTTGGATAAACTATAATTGGTATAGTTTATGTATCATTTACTTCTCAAACTTATTTACCAAAGGTTTTCGGTTTAGTTCACGTAAATCTGTTAATGAATAAATTTGTGAGTCATTCCCTTCGGGTTACTTCCAAAGTAACAAAGTCGACAAGTCCTGTAAATTGTAACCAGAGTCTCTTGTAGGGAGAACGTGATAGTTGTGTATAGATCTATATTGGGTTTGACAAACCCACACCAGAGCTGCTTGCAACAGCTAGACCGGCAGGTCTGTGGTGACAAGTGTCATTTAACGGCGACGCCTGAAGAACGTCGCATTACGAGGCCGTCTATGTCAAGTATGGTTATAATAACTCACAGAAAGTATTAACAAACTTAAGAATTTACGAGAATTTCACTAATATCATACGCGTTTATATTGAAATAAACTCACGTTATTTCTGTAAATAAGGAAGATTACTCATACGTTTCAGTCTTTGGATACAAGACTACAGTGTTCACTTTAAGGAAAATATCGGATTTTTCTGGAATAACTATACAATTACGAGACAAGCTTTTTTTCATAATTATATACAAAAACTTATGAACTCACCAACCATTGTGTTGACACTTTTTCAAACTACTTGTATTCTCAGGAAATCGCTAAACAGGTAACAAAGAACTTTTGAGGATGGGGCGTTGAGGCGTCAAACTTATCATATTTTGACAACATACTGTAATTGATTTTGAAACATGTAATTCATACAATGATGTAACTCATTCAATTATATATATGTTGGTTGTGTTTACTTTCATCACTATTGCCATTGTTGTTATGATACTACACATGAAGTCCTCCACCCCCGGACGTTTTCGCCATCCTTGGTTTGGGGGTGTGACAGATTGGTATCAGAGCACGATTTATAGTGAATTAAGTATATCAAACAACATAGGATATACAAACTATAAACACATTTGGGACTAAGAGTCTCTGATTTTAAAACATTCTAACCGGTTATACTTTTAGAAAACGAATAGTTCTTGTTTAAAAGTATACCTACATGCATTGCATACTCGCGTAGTGTCATAACTAGAAGAACATAAACTAAAAGAAGAGGAGTTGAACGCTACGAGTATGCATTGGTATGAGTAATCAGTTTTGGGAAGAATATAGCCTGATCAACTATATTAGTCCGGGAAGTGACTTACTCATATCGGGAGATAGTCGTAGGAGGACAACAAATCTAATAACCTAACTTCACCCTACAAAGAATGTTATAAGAACCAAATCTAAACATTTAAAATACTATAGGAGTATTTGTATGTTGCTATATCGCAATATTATTAATATCTACCGCTATCTGCTTCTTACCCCTCTATTCTCGCGCAGACGACATGGCAGGATTTCACCTACCAGGAGACCCATACTTTCCCAACCAGGGAAATGCCGGCTGGATTGAGGAAGAGCCCGAAGAGCTGATTGAAGAGGATCCCGAAGAAGAACCCGAAGAAGAAGAAGAGGAGGTAGACGAAGAAGAAGAAGAAGAAGAGGAAGACGACGAGGTGGACATGGATGAGGATGAAGGTGAAGAAGAGCCAGAGGAGGAAGTCTTCAACCCTCCTTACATTGCAAGGGTACCTGCAAACCGATGGGGGCACAACGGGCCTGAGCCCCGTTGGGCAACCATGATCGAGAGGTGGAGTCGGCAACAACGCCAGAGGTCACCCTATGGCGACCAACGAGGTTACTATGACCTCAGTCACGTGGGACCGGCTGACAGAGCTCTCCCCGTTATGACCCAACACATCACGAACTTGGGGAACCAGAGTAGGGAAATGGCAGACCAGGTTCGAAGTCTCAGCGCTATTACGGCAGCCACCGATGCACGCACCCGGGATTTGGAGAGGGACTTCTATCCATTGGACCAAATCATCGAGGACCTTACCGCTGCTCGAGCGGAGGTAAGGGAGTACCAGGAGAGGCACGCAGCTCTCGAGGAGAGAGTGATCGCGGCCGAACGCCGGATTGCGGAGCTTCAGGGAGCCTCGACCTCATCCCAGGGCCACCATGGACCAGATGCTACCCGCCACGAGTAGTGTTTGCGCTACTTATATTTTGTTATAAATCTAGGATTTCGAGTATGCGTTGGTACTACTCTTTATTGCGAATAGGTTGACCTCGCAACTAAGTGATCACACTAGTCAAAGGGGCTTTTGTACTGCAAAACTTTATCTTTTATTATGATGTAATGTAGGCCCTTATGAGGCAAAATTTCTTAAAACAATATGTACTAACAAATTATCAATGAATGTGGCATGTATTTTACTTCCTAAGATGCTGACACGAACCAAACACATGACTCTGCTCGAGTCAACACTATTTAATTCATAAGTTTAATTGCATAAACTTTGCGATGAATTACCTTCTAAATTAATAAACTCGGACAAAATACAATTGAGATGAAACAAGTAACGCTCGACTCATTATCACCATTGAAGTCTTACCGACAAGTCTTTCCTTTTATTTTCTTATGTCAGAACCATGCCACCAAGGAAAAGACCAAGACCTTCCGGAAACTCAGCACCACCCCCTCTGCCACCACCTCCGGAGTTTGATCCTGTGATGTTTCAGGCTGCAGTAACAGCAGCCGTGGCGGCAGCAATGTCGCAAATGGGTACACATGGTTCTGGCGGTTCCGGATCTGGGAATACTAACTCGAATCAGGGGGACAGCTCGGGGCGTACTAAGGAGTGTTCTTACAAAGACTTCACTCATGGCAAACCCGATCCTTTCGACGGAAGCGGGGGCGTCATAGCGCTGATGCAATGGTTCGAAAGGACCGAAGCAGTCTTCGAAATCTGTGCTTGTCCCGATGCAAGCAAAGTCAAGTATGCGGCATTCACTTTCACAAGAAAAGCTCTTACTTGGTGGAATGGCCGAGTTAAGTCACTTACTCCTGCAGTGGCTAACTCCATAGGCTGGGAAAACTTAAAAGCATTGATGTTAAAGGAGTATTGCCCGAGGGGAGAAATACAAAAACTCGAAGAAGAACTCTGGAATCTCAAGATGTCGGGGACGGATCTCGAAGCTTATACTGCCCGATTCAATGACCTAGCACTCCTCTGTCCGGCAATGGTCACCCCGGAGGAGAAAAAGGTAGAACGATAGCTTTGGGGGCTATCATCCCAGATTCATGATAGTGTTTTGGCCTCGAAACCTACTACCTTTGAAAGTGCCAAGGAATTGGCACAACAACTTATCGATCATAGGGCCAGCCGTGGCATCATGGTCGCCACCACCGACCAAACAAAAGGAGGGAACAACAAGAGGATGTTCTGGAACAGTAAAAAGAAACAACCGGAGCAGGACCCCACAAAGAAGCAACAGACTGTTGCTGTCCATGCAGCCACTACTGTACCGCTCCAGCGCCACCAAAGCAATACGTAGGAACTCTTCCCAAGTGCAACAAGTGCAACTTTCACCATACCGGTACTTGTCGGGAAATGCACTGCAGAAATTGCAACCGGAAGGGGCACACTGCTCGATTTTGTAAAGTGCCAGCCCAATCCGCCCCTCAAGTCGCCCCAGCCGCCAACACCGGAGCAAGTCAAACCTGTTACGGATGTGGTGAGGCAGGGCACTTCAAAAGAAACTGCCCAAAAGCACGAAACACCAATGCTGGAGGTGTAGGGAAAGTCCTGACGATGGGACACGGAGAAGCAGTCAAGGATCCCTCGGTGGTTTCTGGTACGTTTCTCCTCAATAACACATATGCATGCATACTATTTGATAGTGGAGCAGAGAGGAGTTTTGTGAGCCATGAATTCAAACAATTACTAAAACAAACCCCTCATTCATTAAAAGATACATACGTAGTAGAAATGACTAATGGGAAAGAAGAGCACACTAATGATATATACACAGGGTGTACCCTCACTCTAGACAACCATTCGTTTAAAGTAGACCTGATGCCGGTCACAATAAAATGCTTTGACATAATCATCGGTATGGATTGGTTAAGTTCCCATCGTGCCGACATTCTATGTTACGAAAGGGCCGTTCGCCTTAATCTGCCGAATGGCGAAACCCTCTTCATCTATGGCGACAAACCCAGTTCAAATTTGCAAGTCATCTCTTGCGTCAAGGCCCAAAAGTATCTCCGAAAGGAATACCACACATTTCTAGCCCACGTAGTAGATACGAAACAAGAGGTGAAGGATATCAACGACATTCCCGAGGTGTGCAACTATCCCGATGTATTCCCTGAAGATATTCCAGGTATACCCCTTGCACGACAAGTCGAGTTCCGGATCGACTTAATCCCAGGAGCTACCCCCGTCACCAAGGCTCCGTACCGCTTAGCACCGGCAGAAATGCAAGAACTTTCCAGCCAGTTAAATGAACTGTTGAGCAAAGGGTTCATCAGGCCAAGCTTCTCACCCTGGGGAGCACCGGTCCTGTTTGTAAAGAAGAAGGACGGATCTTTTCGCATGTGCATAGACTACCGGGAGCTAAACAAACTCACTATCAAGAACCGATATCCTCTACCCCGAATCGATGACCTCTTCGACCAACTCCAAGGAGCAAGCTACTTTTCAAAAATCGACCTGAGGTCGGGTTATCATCAACAACGAGTTCAAGAAGAGGATATTCCCAAGACTGCGTTCAGAACTCGCTACGGGCACTATGAGTTTGTGGTAATGCCCTTCGGATTAACGAATGCACCGGCAGTATTTATGGACCTGATGATTTTTGATGTTAAACTTGGCCGTAAAATCTCTTCCAACCCATGATTCTTGATGTTTCTAAGGCCTAAACAAGTGCAATCTAGTACATAACAAGCTAGGACAAGAGTACTTACGATATAGGAGCTTGAAAGGGTCGGTTTTGGCCAAGAACACTAGTATGTGTTCTTGGTTAAACTTGAAGGTATATGAAAACATGATTTTGGTGGATGGAATCATCAGAGAATGATATATTAAGAGGTGTATCAACAAGTCAAGGAAGAATACTTACTAGTTTTGAAGATCTAAGGTGAAGATCGGGATAATAGTTGAGAGAGAATGAGGGGAAATCGGCCAAGGAAGGAAAGAAATGAAAGAAATGAAAGAAATGGCCAAATCTTGTATATATGGGGTGAGTTTACGGCCCACATGGAGTTTATGGCCGTAAACTCCAATGTGGTGGCCCTAAACTCATGGTGATGGTGTTTTAGGCTTGATCATTGTACTATAGCTTCAGCAGATAAACCCCAACACTTATCCCTTAAGTGTACTAGGCTCAGAATGCTCAAATAAACTCTAAACGGGCTAAAAGTTAGTAGAAATAAGTTTGAATTTAAATGAAGTGTTTGACTGTACATGATAGAAAATTTCGGGTTGTCACATCATCCCCCGTTAGAGGGAATTTCGGCCCGAAATTAGAGTTTAGGCAAGGAAGTAGGTACGAATAATTGTAGTGAATTGTTATCGAGATTTAGAATTCAATCATGTTTGTATGAATGAAAAGTAAGAACACAGAAAGTAAATATTAATCAGATCTTATATTGATGAAGAACTGATTACAAAATAAGCAGAGAGAAATTGCGAATGATTAAAAATGAATCACTCGTGCATTCGATCCCTCTACTTCTAACCTCAGTCCCTATTTATAGGAGACCTGAGTGTACAAAAAATATACTAAGTCCTGAACTATAAGCTTCGTACAAATGAAGACTTAATAAATAACTAACATGCGAAACTAAAGAAACAAACATTTCGACTTTTACAACATCTAGTCACTATAATCTCCCCGTTTGTAAACAGTCGAAACTATTCAGTTTGTAAGATGCTGAATAGCTGAGTGCAATGTTCTTCTAATTTCTGAATACCAACTGATTATCTTTTTGAGCTCTTTCTTATCTCCATCATTATTCTTCTTGCAATTATTCATACGAACAATGAAATTCGTATATTGCGAAGTAGTGTATCTTTCAATCTCTGAGACTTTAAACAAAAACTTCTTAGGCTTCCCCTTTGTATGTTTTCCTACGAAAACCATGCCAAAAGGTTTCATGCATATTTCTCCATCCGCATACTTCTTTAACTCCGTTTGAGGCAAGGTTGATTCCCAAGAAACTGTAACTTTTCTTCCAAGACCTGATGCTAGTTCTTCATCAGTCAAAGCTAAGCAATCAAAGTAGTTATCTATGGAAATCTTGATATATGCGAAACCGAATCTGAACACATCAGTATCATATCCTTTCAGCTTATTTTCTTCCATTTCTTTAAGAATAGATGCCACTCGAATGAGATCATTTAGATTCATCAAGGGAAAATCAGCTATGGTAAAATCAAATGCCTTGTTGTCTGAACGAACCACAAAATATCGAAAGTTTTGAAGCATGTTCTCGAACATAACATCCTTCTTAATTGTCAGAACTTTCTTGATTTTCATTAAAGACCAAACTTCCTCTTGATCCTTCGCAAGTACAGCATGAAATCTGATCTTCAAATAAGTGTATTCATCAGCATTTTCAAAATTTTCACTTATCTTGTACTACGCCGTAATAAACATCATCTCGTTTATTTGAAAATCAAGTTGGCTTCTGTCTGAGTTTGCAACATCATAAATCCTTCTAGGCTTTTTCTCAAACTCGTACAAATGACTCCCCAAAACTTTAGATTCAATGGTGTCATATGAGTACAACTTCGCAGGATCACCCTTGTTCATTGTTGGTGGGTCATTTGCTCTTTGCCTCATAATACTCTGTACTTGTATTAATCTTTCCATTTCAGCTTCTGCCTCTGCTTTCTTTTCTTCTTTTGATTTTTCATAGGCCATCCCTTTCCCTTTTCCATTATCTTCAGTTTGAGGTTTCGCACTTGAACTTCCTCCTTCTTTTGAACCAATTGTAATTCCTTTGGTAATTGTTTTTTTTGTAGTTACTGTTGAAGAAATTGGCTTTGTGAGCACTGGCAAAGATGTTTTAAGTTGAGTAGAAATAAGCTTTCCTACTGTTTTTGCATCTTCTTCTTTACTTCCTTTTCTTTCTCCCCCTTGCACCCCTGTGAAAGCAGGTGGGGGCATTCTTTGGTAATATGGAAGTAAAACTCGTGATGGGAGCCAATGCCTTCTGAATAGCTTGCTCCAAAGTGTTGACTTTAAGAGTTAAGAATTCAGGAGTAAGGAGGGATTAGTGAGAAGATTGCGAAACACAAGTTTTAATTCAGTCACTAGCTGAATTAGTTTATCAAACTGCTCCTTATTTTCCTTATGTTTGGCTTCGATAATTTGAGCAGATGGTTGATAATCATTGACGATTTTGTTAAGAGCTTCAGCAACCACATCAACCCTCTTTTGCACCTCCAAATTTTGAGAATTAAGATCTTTAAGCTCTTTTGCAATCTCCTGCTTTAACTCTTCAACTTTAAAATTAACATCTTCTCGAACCTTTTTGACATCCTGTACAAAAAGAACATGGCGTTCTTTTGTAACATTTTTCAATTCATGAACAACACCATCAAATGATTTTCCTTGAGCTTGAATGCAAAGCTCATTGTTCTTGTCAGATTGATCAACTTTGTCAGTTATTCGTTTCTCAGCAGCTTTAATCATTGACTCAACCTCTAAACTCAAAATGGAAGACTTATTGCCCGAATCGGCTTGAGATTGAATAATAGCATTTCACTTTTGATTCAGGATTTTAAATTGCTTTCCTAACATAAGCATATGATCAGGTATCTCCTCCTTCTCTGAATCAAAGTGTATGGCTTCAAACATTCCTCCAAAACCTCCTCCTTCAGTTTCTTCATCAGACAGATTTTGTGAAGGTATGGGTTGTGATATTTCAGGTGAGTGAGATGGAAACAAGGTAGTAAATGGATGTTTTAAAGGATGATCAAATATGGATGATGTGGTTGTATGTGTATTTAGAAGAGAAAATGGTGGTAATGAAGTAGATAAGATAATTTGCTCTGTGAGTTCAATATTCATGATAGGTGTCCCCATAACAGATACGTTAACAACCTTATCTGAAATAAGTTCTTCCTCATGAACTGAGTTGTTTGTAACAACTTCAAGCGGAATGGATGTGGCAGTGGAAATTTGCGAAGTAATTGGAAGAGAAACATTTACTGTTGTGGGAAGAGAAACAGGTGGAGTCTCTGGAACCACTTCATCATCTGATGATTCATTGTGAATGATCATCTTTCGTTTCTTGTAGAGCTTTTGAGTTATATGGTTCGCAACTTCTTGAGCTCTTCTGCTTTTTGAACCAGGAGAAATAGGAGCCGGAACATCTCTAAACATAGCCCCCTTACTACTCACCTCAATTTTGCGAAAAGTAGGTGAAGTAGTCGTTGTATGTGAGGATTTGCGAAGCTTATTTAATACCCCTGATTTTGTTGGTATAATCTCCTTCTTTGTTTTGGAAGAAAACTCATCTTGCTCAACCCCTTCAGCCTTCGACACTTTTGAAGATTCATGTTTGTCTTTCTTTGGAGTTTTCTTCTTTTTCTTTAAGGACTCAGCACTGACTTCAAGCAACACCCCAGTTCGCACATTAGGATCAAACGTTTTCATGTAGCGAAATAACACCTTGTGAGTTGAGGATACTTTGCGAAGCATTGCATCAAGAATTCTTGCAACGCTTGTGAATATATTTTCATCATCTTCAACAACTTTTGGAAACTGATATAAAGAAAATTCTGCAACTTCTCCTTCATCAGGAACTTGAATGCCTTCTTTTGCGTATATCTTTTCCAAAATCAAACTCCAGTACCTTGCACAATAAATCCCTTTATCAACATTGGTGTTTTCTACGCTTTTGTTGAACTCCTTCCAAAGCTGAGTTCCATAATCGACACTTAAGTCATAGTAAAGACCCATAACCATTGCATAAACCTCCATTCTTCCCCTGTCTAGACCAACACTCCTTCCAGTCAAACATCTTAGAAAGACACCAAATAAGAAATTCCAAATACATGGTAAACTTGATTTCCTGATATCACTTATCTTTTCAAGAGTGGGTTGATGTCCTATCTCATTGAACATGAAGACAATCTGTGAATTTGTGGGTTTAAATAACGGTGGGTTATGAGGAATGTTCAACAAGCCAATGAACATGTTCTTGGAAAGACGAAACCTCTTGTTATTCACCAGATTGAAAGTGATAACATCACTTGCATAGTTGTATGACACAGTTGATGCCGCCATTGACAACCAATTCATAGGTACAGGAAAAGAACTAAACATAGCAGTTGATAAGGGTGACCTTGTCAATATTCTAGTTATTGAATTGTAACCGTTAGAACCCTTCGCATGGAGGCAAGGCTCTTTCACTTTTGGGATGTAAAGCGAAGTCATATGCCAGACTTGCGAAATCTTCAGTCTAAGTTGGTATTACTTAGAACGTCAAGGATTTCATGAGTGCAGTGTTCTAAAGAAATAAGATAAGAAGCAAGTAATTTTTTTTTTGGAATTCTGTGATGTCAAAAATGCAATTTGACATGACGGCAGTTAAACCCCAGGCAAAGGTTGCTTCGTTAATCATCAAGAGAGATGATCACCAGCTTGTGTATGTTCCCGTTAATTACAATCGAATACTTTTGGATAAGTATCAAAGGGCTTCTTTTAAAAGTGATTTTTGGGTTGGTTTAAAATTTCGTTACATATCAACCTAAACATAAGGTGAGTAATTGTAACCGAAATTACTTGTGTAGTCAGTGACAAGTTAGCTTTGAAAATATTTATCATGACCAGGACATTCAAATGAAGCTCACACAGAAAACATATTCATAAAAAAATTATGTACTGGATCTTGTTGGGTAACAAACATCGTAGGTTGCGAATGTTTGATCAAGACCACGCATGCGAATTGAATATGATTTGGAGTTTCTAATTTTGGTACTGAAACAAAAGTTTCGTTAATATTTGGAACAATGTTCCCCGTCAATTCCTTAAGTTGTAAGATGTTTGGGTTTCACCGTCATCATAGACTCATGATGTCAGATCATTAACACATAATTTTTGTATATCTAGGTCTCGATGGGTTTGATCAGAGACCTCTCGGATATACGTATTTGTGTGTGATTTGTGTTAAGAATTTTGTGATGAAAAAGATTGGTTATAAGATCGAATGTACCTCTGTTATTTGTGGACCAAACATAAAACTATTTAGTCATATGATAAGAGTAAGGTAGCTCTTTTGACTAATGCTAATATAAGCCTAATTGGGAAGAAATTTTCATGAGATAATTTCATTAAGGCTTTCATTTCTCACACATAGAGTCATATGAGACTTGGGTCAACATGCTTCAGTATGCTTCTAGGGACATCCTAACTAGTACAAAGTTGAAAGAAACGATACCTTCCCATAGAAACATATAAGCATGTCCTCTTCGCATTTTACTCTTGACTATAACTAAAAACACACAAAACTTAAAGAACAAAGTTAAAAAAAATATATTTTTGTGGTTTTTGAAGTTATTTGAAAATAAAAACATAACAAAATAAAATCTTTTTGGATTTTTGAAAATAAGAGCAAAACAAAAGAAAATATTTTTGGGTTTTCAAGTTTTTCGCAAATTTTTTTTAACCTTATTTACCAGGTGTGTGAATGCGAAGCAATGCGAAGCCTCTTAACGCACACTAACTTCTGAATGATTTTGACTCAGAGCTGCTGATTGGACCTTTCATTCTTGAGATTTTGAAACTGAATTCACATCGTTCATCCCCAAACCTGCTAAGATTCTTACAAATGATTTTTCATCAAGAGGTTTCGTAAAAATATCAGCAAGTTGTTCAGTTGTTTTAACAAAATGTATTTCAATATTCCAATCTTCCACATGATCTTTGATAAAATGATATCGAAGATCAATGTGTTTTGTCTTTGAGTGTTGTACTGGATTATGACAAATGCGAATTGCACTTTGAGAATCACAATACAAGTGAATCTTTTTCATATTTATCGCATAATCACGAAGTTGACTCTGAATCCAAATGATTTGTGAAGTGCAAGCAGTAGCTGAAATGTATTTAGCCTCAACAGTTGATATAGCAACACAAGTTTGCTTTTTCGACTGCCAACTCACCAATTTTCCATCCAATAGTTGACACCCACCATTTGTACTTTTTCTATCCAAAGTACATCCTCCTAGATCAGAATCTAAAAAAGCTTGAATGAAGAATCCCGATTTTGAAGGATACCAAAGTCCTAATGAAATTGTCCCCTTAAGATATCGAAAAATATTTTTCACTGCAGTTAAATGAGGTTCTCTGGGATTAGATTGATACGTAGCACAATTACATACCGAAAACATAAGATCAGGTCTTCTTGTAGTTAAGTACAACAAACACCCTATCGTGCTTCGATAAAGAGTTAAATCAACAACAGGAGTATCTAATAAATGAGTTAGTCTTGTTCCCACTGCCATAGGCACTCTCAGCTTCATGCTGGTTGTCATTCCAAACTTTTCAAGCAGGTTCTTTGGGTATTTTTCTTGATTGATTAAAATTCCATCCATGTTCTGTCTTATATTTAAACCAAGAAAATTATTAATTTTTCCCATCATACTCATTTCAAATTGACTTTTCATAAGATTTTCAAATTCAATTGACAATGCTGGGTCAGTTGAGCCAAAAATAATATCATCAACATAAATTTGAACAAGCATGAGATGATTCCCAACTTTCTTGCGAAATAATGTGGGGTCAACTGATCCTTGTTTAAATTTAGATCGTTTCAAAAAATTTGTAAGTGTTGCATACCAGGCTCTTGGTGCTTGTTTTAACCCATAAACTGCTTTGTCTAGGATGTAGACATGACCAGGATGTTCCTCATTTATAGATCCTAGTGGTTGTTCAACATAAACTGTTTCTTCTAGTTCTCCATTTAAGAATGCACACTTAACATCCATTTGAAAAACGTCAAAATCTTTGTGAGCTGCATAAGCTAAAAATATGCGAACTGCTTCGAGTCTTGCAACAGGAGCAAATGTTTCTTCATAATCTATTCCTTCGTGTTGCGAAGAGCCTTTAACCACTAGTCTAGCTTTATTACGAATAATATTGCCATCTTTGTAGGTTTTATTTTTAAAAATCCATTTTAATCCGACAATTGAAACATCAGAAGGTTTAGGAATTAATCTCCAAACCTTATTTCGTTCAAATTCAGCCAGTTTAGATTGCATAGCAGCAACCCAATCTGAGTGTTCCATAGCACCCTTTACTGTCTTTGGCTCTATTTTCGAAATAAAAACATTAAATATACACAATTCTTGGTTTGCATTCAGTACCTCATTTTTCACACGAATTTGAGCTCTTGTCAACATACCATCTTGTGGATTCCCAATCACCTGTTCTTTGGGATGATTTGTTGTCCATTTCTCAAGTGGTGGAAAATCAGGATTAAATTCCAATGGTGCATCTTCGTACATATCTTCATTTTCAGATCCTGCATCAGAAAAATTATCATTTACTTCATGAAATTCATCATTTTCATCAAGATTAATTGTCTCTGTTGTATCATGTTCCCCCTCAACATGATGTTCATCTTGATGATCCCCCTCAAAATGATATTCCTGTTGAATTTGCGAATGCTCCCCCTCAACTTGATGATTCATATTTCCATTCTCCCCCTCGAAAGTTTGCTCTTTCTGTACATTGGTGATCGTATGCTCTCCCTCCATACGAACTTCAGGCACACTTTCGCAAGATATTGACGTTGTAGTTATTGTTGAATCATCAATATGTTTTGAGGATTCTGACGTTTGATTATCAGGAGCATAAACTTCCACATCAATTGCCCTGTTAGGAGTTCCAAAAATTAAGTCATAATCAAAATCATTTATTTCTGAATTTTCAATTTGAGTATCTGAATCAACAAGAATTGATTTATGTTCAAATTTACTATCCGTTTATTTAAGATAGTAATCATCAAAAGTTAAGTTGAAAGTTTCTTCAACTTTTCTTGTTCTCTTATTTAACACCCTGTATGCAACTGAATTTTGCGAATATCCTAAGAAAATGCCTTCATCAACTTTAGCTTGGAACTTGGTCAAATTATCTTTTAGATTCATTATAAAACACCTGCAACCAAAAACATGGAAAAATTTTACATTAGGTTTTCGATTGTTGAGTATTTCATATGGAGTGACATTGAATCTTCGATGAATAAATGACCGATTTAGAGTAAAATATGCAGTTGATACTGCTTCAGCCCAAAGATATTGAGGTAAGTTCACGTATGTCAACACGGTTCTAGCTGCTTTGCATAAAGAACTATTTCTTCTTTCAACAACACCATTTTTTTGTGGGGTATATGGTGATGAGAAATTATGTGAAATGCCTTTGCCTGTAAGAAAGAAATCCAGTGTTTGATTTTTAAACTCAGAACCATTGTCCCTTTTAATTCTGCGAACACTCTTTTTAAGGCTAATCTCAGTCCTTTTGATAAAATCAATCATCGTCTAAGCAACTTCAGATTTTAACCTGAGAAAAAATACCCATGTGAATCGAGAAAAATCATGAACAATAACTAGAATGTACCACTTTTTATTGATTGAAGCAACAGTCGACGGTCCACATAAGTCAATGTGAAGAAGTTCCATTGGTTCCACGATCTTTTAATCTATCACAATTGGATGACCTTTTCTATGTTGTTTTCCTTGTTCGCAAGCTTCACACAAAGTATCATTGTCAAATTTTAGTATAGGTAAACCTCGAACCAAATCTTCAGTGACAAGTTTATTAATATTGCGAAAATTCAAATGCGACAATCTTCTATGCTAGCGCCAGCTAACATCATTAGAGGCCTTTGTAAGTAATCACACGGCAGGTTTGCCCATAATTGGTTTGATGTCTAGTGTAAACATGTCGCCATATCTTTTGGATTTGAGAAGTACTTCATTTGTCTTTGTGTTTGAAATGATACTTCCTTCTTCATTAAATACAACTTGATTTCCAGTACCCACAACAAGTTGCGAAACTCTAATCAAGTTATGTTGAAGACCTTCAACATAAGCAACCCTGTTAACTGTGAATTGTCCATTTGTGACTTTTCCATATCCTTTCACTTGACACTTGTGATTATTTCCAAATTTGACTACTCCAACATTCTCCAAGCTTCTATAATCTCGCAAGTTTTCCTTTCTTCCAGTCATGTGACGAGAGCAACCACTATCAATATACCATTTCGTGTCATATTGCTCATCACATATCACCTGCATTTATTGAAAAAATTTAGGAACCCAAAACTTATTGGGTCCATCATTAGTAGTTTTGAACAAATTCGTTGAATTTAAAAACCATTTTTTCACTTTGTCTGATACACTATCTATTAAATCAACATCATCACATCTAGATATTAAAATATAGTTGTTCAATAGTTTTGGATTTCCATTGACTTTCATCTCATCTTTCACAACATTCGCAACTTTCATAACTGGTTTCCATTGTTGTACCAGGACTTGCGAATAATGAGATGAGGAACTGCCAGTAGTAGACTTATTGACGAACTTGTCAAATGCAGTCTTTATCTGTTGCTCTGAGAACTTCCCATTTTGATATTGTTTTCCTTTCCCTTCAAGCCAATTGTTGATTGTATATACATCAGATTTTCCTTTTGTATATGAAACTTTGGTTGGTTTTGAGATCGAAGGATTTCGAAATTTTGGTAGTTTAGGTGAAAATTTTGGTTTTCCTTTAGTTTTGACATTCAAAGTGGATGAATTATTCGTTAATTTTCCAACATTATGAAATTTATGATTATTCACAAATTTTTGCGAAGTCTCAAATTTTATAATGTTGTCATATTTCCAAACAAATTTATCATTATTTTTCATTGGAATTCTGTCAACATAATATATTGGTTTTTGAAAACTTGTATCCTTTTGAAATTTTGAAGATTTTTTCTTTGAAATTTGTGCTTTTTCCACTTTTGGTTTATCATTAGACACAACTTGCCAAAAGATCGCTTTCTTTGCTTTTCTTTTTGAAACATTATTTTCTGTTGAATACTTTCCAACCTTCAATTTGAATTCATGAGAATTTAGTTTCACTTCCATCTTTGGTTTTTCATCTTTTTCAAAAACTTTGTTTTCTTTCTCACATTTAACCACCCATTTTTGTGATGATTTTTGACGTTGAAAAACATAAGAATTTTGAGTCAAATTTTTTTCTACTGTATTTTGATTTGCAAAGAAACCTTCAGTAGTTGACCTTTGATTATCATTTTCAAACATTTTGTTGAATTCAGGTTTAATTTTCTCAACATTTCCAGTTGTGACAAAGACTTGATTTGGAAAGATTGTGTTACCTGTACATGTAAAATTTGGATAAACCACAATGTTAGTTTCCAAATAGTGTGCAACTTTTTCATTAAGAATTTTGTTGAATTCTTTTGTATCACCATACACTTGATTAACAACAACTCGTTGATGTGTTTCATGTGAATCCTTCACTTCTTCTTTGTCTTCATCGGTGTCATCAGTCTTCCAGCTTTTAACTTCCACATTATCAAAGTCACAATGTTGCGAAGTAGAGGGTTTATCATTTTCATCCTTTACTATTGAATCAACTATAATTTCATTACCTTTGACTTTAGATGTGATATTAATGATTGAAAATTTGAACAATCGACCTCTTCTTCCTCTTCGATCTCACTGATTTCGCTCACATTATCTGAATTGTCATTGACATCAGGATAATTGAGTTGAGAATCAAGAGTTGAATTTTCAGTTTTCTTTAATATTTTCACTTGTTCATTCTTTGTCAAGCTTTTATTGACAATATCAACCAACTCGTCAGCATTCAAGAATTCATCAATTTTGACAATACCATATGCGAATCTATCATCAGGTGTTTTGTCAAAATTAGCAATTGTCTTTTCGCAGTAATAAGAAACAACATCAATTTTTTTGCGTTCATATTCAAGAAAAGGTAAAAGTTTCCTATGTTGTTCTTTGCTTATTTCAGATGAATGATGTAAAGTAGTTAACTTTGCATACAAACGTTTAGCAGAGTTACAATAAATGTTTCTTTGTGCTAGCAACAACCTAACTTCTTTATCTAGATTGTTCCTATCACAATTTACATTTTCCATTTGTAGTTCAAGTTTATCTACTCTGCTTCGTTTTATTTCTAATTATCTTCTTGTCTCAACTTGTTTCAATTCTAGATTTTTTGCTTCAGTACTATCAGACACAATAACAGAATCAAAATAAGCAACAATATCATCAAATGAAGTTATTTCAGCATCATAAGCAGATAAAGGAATATTAAATGATTCAAGAATTGCACGTACCTTGGTGGCCATTGGAGATATATCTGTGGACTTGGACACAAAGCATCGTCCAGAAACTTCCTCTTCGCAATTATCTTCATAGCTTGCGAAATTGCACTATGAGTTGGATGCCTCATTTCTTCATCATCAGATCCTGAAGACCAGATATGATAAGTTCCACTTTCTTCTTCATCACTCTCCTCTCGCAACTAATGACAAGCCTTTTGCCTTCGCACGCACCTCCTCAAGCTTTTCTGAGTAGTAGGCTTCATCCTTGATTTTTCTTTTCCTCTCCTCTTTCTTTCTCAGCATACAATCAGCTGCGAAACGATTTTCCCCATTGCAGTAATGATAATAAATTCCAGAATCACCTTTTAGTTTCTTCTCTTCCTTCACATCTTTCTGCTTTTCTTCAACCTTTTCCAATTTCTTTTTTTCTCACCTCCAGCTTTTGTGAAACCACTCTACGCATCATTTGGCTTTCCTTTTGGATTGAAGGGCTTTTTGAAAAATTTCTTAACTCTGCTGTTTGAATAGAATGCAACTGCTTCATCATCAGAGTTCATTAAGAAACCTTCATTATCTGACCCCTTCTGTTTCACCAGTATCAATTTCTAAAATCTTTGAAACCAAAGCCAAAGGGCCTCCTAGACTCTGTTTTGATTCTTCAAACATTTCTGTAACTTCACTTTCGTGTGTTTTCATCTGGTTGTAGAGATCATTCAAGCTGGTTGTATCAAAACTCTGTTGATTCTTTATCATCATGCTCACACTACGCCATTCTTTGCGAAGACCCATGATGAATGTTAGATTTAATTCCATGAGAGACCTTGTGATTCCATACCTATTGCAACGATAAATAAGCTCATTCAGACGATCATAGTAGTTTTCAAGAGTTTCAGCATCCTTTTGTCTGAATTCCTTAAGTTCAACAAGACATTGCTTAACAGAATTGATCTTCGTCTTTTCGCTACCTTGATACTTCTCTTTTAATGTGACCCAAATGTCCTTAGATGCTTTACAACTACGAATGTAATTGTAAACAACAGGAGTTAAAGCACCTCTTAGTTCTCTCATACACCTTTTCTCTTTTTGCTTCATGCAATTTTCTTGATTAGCAACTTCTTCTGAAGAAGTAGATTGTCCAATTGGTTGAACATTATCAGGAAGTTGACCTTTTCCACTGATATAATTCCAGAGCTCTTCATCGATTCCATTTAGGTAATCCTCCATCCTATCAGCCCACTGATCATAGTATTCAGGGATTAACATTGGAATTTTGGTTGAAGAACCAAGTAAGTGAGAGAAAGAAGTCATGGTGTTCTTGTTGAAGTTCGCCATTGATGAACACGAGAATTTTTTAGAAAGCTTGAAAAACTTGATGTATTTGTGAATTGATCACAGATTGCTAATCGATCACTCGACTAAACAATTCAAATACAGAATCGATTCAAATCTGAAAATCAAGAGAGATTTTCAGAACCAAAATGCGCGGAAAATTTTGAGTAAAGTTTCTACTAAAAAAGAAAATGATTCTAAAACGAAAATCAGATCAATGCAGTTTGAAATCCTGCTCTGAGACCAATTATAGTGAGTTGTTATTGAGATTTAGAATTCAATCATGTTTGTATGAATGAAAAGTAAGAACACAGAAAGTAAATATTATTCAGATCTGATATTGATGAAGAACTGATTACAAATGAATCACTCGTGCATTCGATCCCTCTACTTCTAACCTTAGTCCTTATTTATAGGAGACCTAAGTGTACAAAAAATATACTAATTCCTGACCTATAAGCTTCGCACAAATGAAGACTTAATAAAATAACTAACATGCGAAACTAAAGAAACAAACATTTCGACTTTTACAACATCTAGTCACTACAATAATCAAGTAAAGAGATGAGGATACTTTCGTTTCAATTGATCCTCATGCTCCTAAGTGAATTCAGGTCCTTGCTTGGCGCTCCAACGAACCTTCACTATCTGGATACGACATTGTTTCGATTGCTTGACCTCCCGGTCCATGATCACTACGGTTCTTCCACGAAGTTTAGGTTCTTGTTGATCTTGATCTCGTCGAGTGAGATTACAAGAGTCTCATCAGACAGACACTTTTTCAAGTTCGATACGTGCAAGGTAGAATGTACGTTACTGAGTTCATGGTGTAGGCTGAGTCGTGGATGCTTCTATGCGGTTTCTTACTACAAGAGTAGCTTAGTAGGTCATTTATAAGAAAAATGACAAACTGATCCAAGTAAGGACAACGTACCTTATTCATCAAGTTCATGAATACTACGGGCACATTGGTCTTATCCGAGAGGTATCACTACGGACTTGTAGCGTCCGTATCGAGTTCGGAAGGCTGTCCTCGGGATATCCTCCTCTGACACTCGTAACTAGCGATACTCGGATCTCAGATCCATCTTCGAAAGGTAATTCGTTCCTTGCGGTTGGTCAGACAATCCATCCATGCGAGGTAGTGGGTAACGATCCCTAATGGAAATCTTGTCGAGGTCTCCATTAGTCGATGGGTATACTAACTAATCCGCCTTTCCTCTTGACGAACCAAACTGGAGTTCCCTAGGGTGAGAAGTTCTGTCTTATAAAGCCATTGCTGAGCGGTTAGTTAAGTTAACTGGACAGTCCTTGCATCTTTGTAGGTGCTAGACTAAAGGGTGATTTGGTTACAGGGGTAGCCCCTTCAACTAATTTGATTCCGAAGTTGATCTTAGCATCATGGAGGTAATCGTGGGAGTTCTTCGGGAAAGATATCGGGAAAATCTGAAAGAAAGTACGATTACTCATGGAGTAAGGAATTTGATAGTTACTTCTTTTCTTACTGAATCTCTTGTCCCCACCCTACGAGACGACATTTGATTGGACTCTAAGCTTTATCCGCATGGCAGCATGGTCATTCGTAGTTTTGGGCAGTCTCCGTCCTGAAGTTCATATTAGAAGTCATACTTGGTTCATCAATCGTAGCCTCGCGTATACGAGTCGTATATAATTAAGATCGAACAGGCAGTCGAATAAATGATTCTTCTTTAAGCTCACATCCAAACAAGGAAAAGAAGTTAAAGCGGAATCATCAATTCTAAGCTTGTAGAGCCTTGATTATGTACCACCCTTTCATATACACTCCTCAGAGATAGATCAACCATAGTTGTCTTCGGATTGAACTTGACGTACTGTACGAGTGGTATTCCAGGGAGTTTTGCTGGGGTTTCTTCGGGAAGGATACAAAACATAAGATACTCTATGCATGAGTACCTCGGAGTTCTGGAATGATGGCTTCGCTTAGAAAGGCGATTTCGTAGAAAGAGATGTGTGCATGAAACTGGTATTATGAGGGTCGAATTGACTCAACTTATCTGATAGTATCGGACTCACTTGGAAATAAAGGCATTAGACTAAATCATAAAGGCGTTACAGACAAAACATAACAGTACAACTATTAACAATGTTTTAGTACTTTAGATTAACTACAAGACTACTGCGGCGAACAAGGTATACTTCAAAAAGCAAGTATACGCAACACGAGGGCCCCTTGATCGATGAGATCTCACAAAAGATAAGACTAGAGTTGCATTAGTTTTTAACAGTTTGAAAGTATACTTAATTACTACTGATTGGAAATGTACCTATATTATAGTAGGGTCCTTTGTTGCCTTTTGTTGTTCTGGGGTCAAACTCCCCCTGTTCCTACGTCACTCTTCTCTGTTGGGCAGTACCATTTGAAATGTCCCATTACGCCACATAGATGGCATATCCGAGAAATTTCGACATTGGTGGTTAAAGTAATGTGTTGGATCCGAGTCCTGCAGAAGCGGGTAGTGTGTCCGTTCTTGTTGCAGTTCTTGCAGTGTAACAGGCGACAACTACCTAGATGATGGAAGCTGCACTTATTTCACTTCGGTAGGTTTCCAGGATAGTGTCTGGCTGGGTTAGGGATAACCGAGATACTAGTAGGGATGCTAGTAGGAGTTACAAACGTCTTGGGCGCGAAGGCTGCCACATGTTGTTGTCTCTTGTTCGTCCCTTGGGGTGATTTGCCTTTAAATCTATCCCAGAGTTTTCGTTTATTACTCTTGGGTTTGAGATTCGAGGTGTCGGGGTAGTTTGATACTCGTTGATGTACTTAGTTGTTACTTTGATTGGAATTATTGATAACCATCCTGCTAACATTTGCATTGTTAGCGTTTAGGTGAGTCATGAAAGCTGTCATGGCAGCTGAGACTGCAACCTGAAAGGTAGCTGCATCAATCTGAAGATTTGGTGTTTTGTTGATGGGTTGATTACATTTCTTCGACGGCATGATTCTGTTACATGATAAGAAAATGTGTGCGTGAGTGATTATGGTTGAACCTAGATGTATTTCGATCATTCATGAAAGGAGTAGAAGTAAGTTCTCGAGGGTTTGACTTACATCCCTATGATGTAGTCTTAGTAAAGGGTAGAAGTAGGTTCAAAGAATGGTTACAAGACGATTGCTATCCAACTTTCGAAAAGAATTGGAAGTGATCCCAGAGCCAAATTACCATAGTCCAATAACTTGACTAGAGTGAGTGTCAGATAGACTCCGACGATAGTATGATGAAAGTATTTGAACAAAGAGTGAAACAGAAATTAGCCGACTGACAATATCATTAATATTTATGATGTAATAAGTTTGGGAAAATTGACCTTGTAGAAGGTCTTACATCATATCCGGAGTAGAAAACTTTTGGCAGAATAAAGGCCTAACTACAAGTACTTACGGTACTGTGGTAGATACATAGAAAAGTGTTACATAGGTCATAGACAGGAAAACGATTCCTTAAAATAAGGAAAGAAAGTAAAGCATTTCCTACTGGTGACGGTCATCCCTCTGGTGAACCCTTAGTTCAGCTAGCTGGTGCTCCATATCAAGCACGTGTCTTTCGTACACCCTCTGGCGTACTCGGAGCTCTATGACTTCGGCTCGTGTTTCAGCTAGTGCTTGTAGCAGGGCCTCGTGGTCTTTCTTAGATCACTCACAAGCATTTTCAAGGTGATCTGTGCGAATGGTATGCATTCCTGCATTGCCATCAACCTCTGTGATACGCTGGAGAGCTATCCTGCCCTGGATTTCGTTTGGAGCAACTCTACAGACCAGGATTGGCAGAACTCTGTCTGTTGAGCCTCCTTCGCTTATGTTATAGAAGCTTCGGTCTCCATTAAACGTCATAGGTTGGTCTTGCTCTTCGCTCCATGTCTCCAAACATTCTACCCAAGGGGGCGTCGGGCCTTGAAAAGCCAGATGAGGGTTAGGATTCGGGTTGAGAGCCATCGGGGGTAGGTTCTCAACCTCGGGCTCGGAGTTAGCTCCATCTGAAAGGCCTTCAACATGGTGATTTTCCAAAGGGATTGGATGATCATCTTCTGGCTCTTCTCCAAACCATCCGACATTGTCTTCGTTTGGAGAGTACACGTCGCCGTGGGGATGGGGTCCAGCCATGTTATCTACGCGAGAATTGGGGTAAAGAAATAATTATTAGACGTACTAACTAGATAATTATAAGATAATCTTCATTAGTTACCCCACTATTTGTAAAGTGCATACCAGTTATATGTAATCAAAACATGATAGGCCTTTGAATAAGTGACCTTAACTCCAAATTCACCAGGAACAAGAGTAAAGCAAAATATCACAGATTCTAAGTCTATGTCTTCCTAGTTACATATAACCGTAGTGTATCCACTTGGCAACTATTGACCTACTAATGAATATATTTTTAGTTCTCAACTAAGTAATTATAGTAACACAGGATATTCCTAAATGTCTTCATTGTAGTATTGTTGGTACATTTTTAGACTTGTTGACATATCACAACCATTCTCGGGCATATGCTAATGACTCCCCGGACCAGCATAGTTGATCAAACTATGCCACTCCCAGGATTGACCATACATCCCTGAGTTTACTTATGATATTCAACAATCGCAATACTTTTGTTTTTGTCATTGTGACACTTATTTTAGTATGAATGCAGACATGTATACTTAGTTAAATATTTTATTATTTATAAGTATAAACTATTGGTCAGAGTATTTTAATCCCATTGTATTTATAGTTAGTATATCTTTTATGGGTTGATATACTTAATTCACTATAAACAAAGCTCTGATACCAATCTGCCACACCCCAAAACCAAGAACCGCGGAAACGTTCTGGGGCGGAGGACGTCATGTTAAGTATCACAACACTGTAAAGTAGTAAACAAGCAACAACATCATCCATTGCATTAATAGTATAATTTTTAATACAAGTGTTTTCTTTCATAGAATAAGACATGAAATAAAGTAATCAAAACAAAAGACGAGTCTTGACTGCTCCGTCTTCTCACAACTTGGTCATCGTACCTTTCTACTGGTGACCTGAGAATACAAGTTATTTTGAAAGCGTAGATCAGCATTTAAGCTGGTGAATTCATAAGTATTTTTAATGTCATTGATTTGTAAAACTGTAAAGAAAAGACTTGTAGATGTTTGATGGAAAAGTTTGTATAAGTATGAAAACCCTAGAAAATCCCATATTTCCTACTAGTATTAAAAGTAGTCTTCTACCAAGACCCGACAGTTTTGAAGGTTTGCTTCTCTGTATGAATGAAGGTTTTTCCCATGTACAACTATTATTATTAAAATATAGTCTACTTCATCGTTTATGTGAATGTGCCACAAGCTAAAAGTAATAGGAAAATTATATAATAATTAAAATCGTATCCTTTTTGTCTTAGGATAAACACGGCGTGGAAACTCGCCGAACAGTACAACCGTAGACATCCATGGCTGTGCACTTTCCCACTCTAGCTAACAGCCGAGTGTAGAATAATCAGTCCCGTATAGTATGTAGTAGTATCTCTTCATATAGTATGTAATAGTATCTCTTCATTTAGTATGTATTAGTATCTCATCATATAGTATGTAATAGTATCTCTTCATTTGGTATGCACTAGTATCTCTTCATATAGTATGTAATAGTATCTCTTCATTTAGTATGTATTAGTATCTCTTCATATAGTATGCATTATATTTGTGTAGACTCATGAATGAACTGACTCTTGTGTGATTTCTTGCATTAGGAATAGTAAATAGTATCTCCTAACTATACCTATTATAGTTACTAGTAATGTACATATATAACTGAAAGTATGCCTTCGCTACCCAAAGGTACTAAATTGACTGATAGAACTTTTATGTCTATATATGTATACATAATATAATATTTAGACGATATTCGGACAAATAACCGATACCCTAAGGCGACATCCAAACAAGGAAAAGGAATTAAAGCGAGCTAGCAGTCCTAAGTCCTTTAAACATTACTTATATAACTATACATATATAGGCATGCATTTGACAATATAAAAGTTTAAAAGAAGTTTCGTAATACATTTGAAGAGTTTAATAGTAAAAATCGATGACTTGATGCCACATTATAAAACGATGTAAAAGTAGTTCGTTGGTATAAACATTTTAAAATATAAGAAATCCCTTGTTTGAAACACAGTTATAACAAAGTTTGAAAGGAAAGATATAGTATATAAGACAGCTTGGTAAAGAGTTTAACATGTAAAAACGTTTGAGAAATCATTTTGATGTAGTTTACATAGTAAAATAGCTAAAAGTGTAGTAAGTCCATAGTTTGATAGTTATTAATCAAATGTGATTGATATAATAACTATCATGATTCAACTTGTCTTCCCCCATAAAATCAATTAAAAACATTTAAAAGGTTAATTAAGGGGTATGAACTCACCTGTAGTAAGTGGATTGGACGGAAGTGTTGGACAAGGTGCTTGGTGTCAATTGAAGACTTGAACACACACAATGATCCTAAATAACATATAATAACACACACACACACACACACACATATATATATATATATATATATATATATATATATATATATCCAATTAGTCAATCAACAACTAATTAACTAAGTTCATACAACCTAGGACATGAAAACACTTTGATTCAAGTGCTATAGGTACCAAAGGGTTGCATCTAAAGGTTGTATGGCATTGCATTTGAGTTTATGGCCCAGGGACCACTTCTTAAGGAGTTTACGACCTAAGGTTATTTCTCCCACGAGTTTACGGCCATAAACGCATGGTAATTGGTACCATTTTGTGGTTTGAGGTCTTATAAGTCATAAAGAAGCATCCTTACTTCAAGTTTAAGCCTTAGGAAGTCATGGTGGAACAATTTCACCCCTTTATAGACTTTACGGCCCATGGATCATTCCTCATGGGTTTACGGCCGTAAAATCTATATGTTCATGGTCTTTTTGATATTTAAGATCCCTAGTTCAATGGTGATTGGTTCTAGGCTAAGTTCTAGGCATAAGGAAGGAAATTAGGGCAACATTGCACCCTTATAGGGAGTTTACGGACTTGGGAGATCCTTGGCCGTAAACTCTCTTCCATCCCATGATTCTTGATGTTTCTAAGGCCTAAACAAGTGCAATCTAGTACATAACAAGCTAGGACAAGAGTAGTTACGATATAGGAGCTTGAAAGGGTCGGTTTTGGCCAAGAACACTAGTGTGTGTTCTTGTTGTTCTTAGTGAAACTTGAAAATCTATGAAAACATGATTTTTGTGGACGGAATCATTAGAGAATGCTAGATTAAGAGGTGTATCAACAAGTCAAGGAAGAATAATTACTAGTTTTGAAGATCTAAGGTGAAGATCGGGATGATAGTTGAGAGAGAATGAGGGGAACTCGGCCAAAGAAGGAAAGTATTGAAAGAATTGGCCAAATCTTGTTTATATGGGGTGAGTTTACAGCCCGTACAGAGTTTACGGCCGTAAACTCCAATGTGGTGGCCATGAACTCATGGTGATGGTCTTTTAGGATTGATCATTGTACTATAGCTTCAACAGATAAACCCCAACACTTATCCCTTAAGTGTACTAGGCTCAGAACGCTCAAACAAACTCTAAACGGGCAAAAAGTTAGCAGAAATGAGTTTGACTTTCAATAAAGTGTTTGACTGTATAGGATAGAAAATTTCGGGTTGTCACAGCTAATCCATTTTCAATGGCTATTATTGAAATTTCAATTTTGTGTGGTTTATTTATGATTCTTGAAACTGTTGATATGAATGTTCATGAACTTATGAGTTTAGAAGACCATAGGAATTATTTGTAACTTTCTTGTTAGTTTAATTCTTGATCTTGATGTGTTTTAATGGAATCCATAATTTGTCCACAAGTTATGGATTACCAAGAGTCACTCTTTTAAATTCCATTTATAAACACATAGTTTACATAAAATGAAAAGTCTCTCATTTTAATAAACCATTAACTCATAAGTTATGAAGTCGAAAAGTCTTGAATAGTTTTAAAACTTACCCTCAGTTTTGGAATTTGTAAAGTCTCACACACAATACTTTAATTGCAAATCGAGCCTTAGAATTTTAAAAGTTTAAAACTCAACCCTTATACTTCTATAATATTAAAAGTTTAATTATTATATATATGTATAAGAATAAGTTAGTCTTACCGTTAGTAGGCCTTATTCACGAAGTCGATCTATAGGGGGGTGGTATAAGGTTACTGCCTATAAAATGGCGGTTTAATGAGTGTCCACTCTCACCCACCGCTTCCTTAACTTGTGGAGGGTCGTTAGCTGAACGGGTAGGATAGGACCTTAATCCTCATTCAAAGTATAATGAAATTATAAAGTAACTAAACCTTTATTAATTGCCAATATTAGTTACTTTAGGAAAATGTGAAATAGGTGATAACCCATGAAATTACACTTTGTACCTTACCAAGTTGTTAGTGGAGCGTGTATGGTTAATCGGCACACTAACAAGGACTAGTAAGAGTGGCAAAAAGTGACTTACGTTTTATCATAGATCGGTGGAGTGTGTGTGTTTAACCGGAACATCGATTGGGTGATAAAATTAAGGGTACTAAGTCAATTTGCATGGTTATTCATACCTTGTTTGTGATCATCGACATCCCAGTCACAAACTTGAGAGGGAAAAATCGAGATTTAATCATGCCATTGAAAGTTCAATGAATCTCAAAAGATTTAGGAGTTTCAAATCCAATTAAAACTTAATAATTTATTTTGTTTATAATGGTGGAAATTGGTAAATCGTCATTTACCTACCTTCAAATATTTTGTAGCTTGGATTACGACATCCCTCTTCCAAGTTATGAAATAGTTTGTAGGGTCCTAGCCTTAATATTTCATTTGGGTGACTTAATAAGGTCTCTTTATCTAATTAAAAATTGTCTTTCTTTTCTTTCAGATGTCTTCCAACACTACTGCAGGCTCAAATCCTACAGGCTTATTTACCCTGTTGAACTTGTGTGGGAAAGTCACTTTTGATGGTTCTAATTTCAATGAATGGATTAGGAACATCAGGATGATTACCCGCTATAAGGAGAAAGAATATGTCCTTGATAAGGAGCTTAAGGTTATCAATTAGTCCACTGCTACTCCTGAGGAGATTGCGGAGTTTGCTGCACATGAGAGGAATGCTACTAAAGTGTCCTGCATTATGTTGGCTACTATGACTCCCGAACTCCATAAATCTTATGAAGATTTCTACCCCTCTGAGATGCACCAGGATCTGATGGAAAGATACCATCAGAGTGCACGTCAAGAGATGTATGAAATCATCTCCTCCATGATAACAGCCAGGATGAAGGATGGTGAACCCATCACCGGTGACTTGCAAAAAATGTAAAGATTCGTGTACCGGTTGCTAATGATTAATGTGGACTTTGCTGAGGACATGGCAATTAATATCATTCTCCATTCCTTACCTCCAAGTTATGAACAATTTTGTATGAATTATCATATGAACAAGGAGCAAGTCACACTTAGCAAACTTCAAGGACTTTTAAGGACCGCTGAGAGTGGCCTTAAAGGTAAATCGGTTGTTACTTCTACACCTACTCCTACAACAACCCCTGTTCAGGCAATTGGGCAGGAAAAGAGGAAGGAGAGGAAGACCCCTTCGAAGGGTACTAAGGGAAAGTCTCTTGATGGATCGTCTTTAAGTGGGAGCAAGAAAGGTCCCGTTCCTCCTTCTTCAAACCCAAAGGAAGCATAATGCTTCTGCTGCCACGAAAAGGGGCACTGGAAGCGAAGCTGCCCTAAGTACTTGCAAGATGTAAAGGATGGGAAAGTTAAACCCACCCATGCAGGTATTTATACAATATTGTCTAATAAATCATTACATACTAACTCTTGGGTACTTGATACAGGTTGTGGTATTCACATTTGTATTGATTTGCAAGGCCTAAGAAGTAGTGAAGAAGTGGAGCACGGGAAGATAAACTTAATCATGGGCAATAGTAAAGCATCACATGTGACCAAGATTGGAGTTTATTCTTTATTTCTTAATAATGGGTTAACTTTAGATTTGAATAAATGTTGTTACTCGTCATAAATGGCGAGAAATATTATTTCCCTTCATAGTTTGTACAAGCAAGGATTCACATTTTCATTTGATAATAAAATTGGTGCTATTGATGTTTTTTATAATGATGTGTTTTATTTTAGAGCATTACCTTGTGATGGTGTATATGAAATTGTGTCGATTGTAGACTACTTAGGTTATAATGTATTTCATATTGATTCTTCGATTACCTTGGATAAAGCATCCTTGTGGCATTGTCGTCTTGGACATGTCAACAAGAAGCGCATAGGCCAATTCCAAAAGGCTGGAGTTTTGGAATCATTTGACCCAAAATCAGATGATAGTTGCGAGTCTTGTTTGCTTGGAAAAATGACAAAGTCACCCTTCACTGGTACTTGTGAGAGGGGTGAAGGTTTGGTGGACCTCATACACACAGATGTGTGTGGACCTTTCAAAACGCCACAAGGGATGCTACTCGCTATTATGTGACTTTTACTGATTATTATAGTAGATATGGATATATCTACTTAATCAAGAATAAGTCAGAAACCTTTGAAAGACTCAAAGAGTTTAAGCAGGAAGTGGAGAATCAACTGGGCAGGAACATCAAGATGCTCCGATCCGATCGGGGAGGAGAGTATCTTAGTATTGAGTTCCTTGACTATCTTAAGGAATGTGGGATCGTCTCACAATTGACACCTCTTAGGAAACCACAGCTGAATGGTGTGGCTGAGAGGCTCAATCGAACCTTGTTGGACATGGTTTGTTCCATGATGAGTTGAACTTCGTTACCAATCTCATTCTGGGGGTATGCCTTAGAGACTGTCGCCCATATGCTTAATCTAGTCCCTACCAAAAAGGTTGCCAAAACATCTCATGTGATGTGGACTGGGAAAGTTCCAAATCTAGACCACATCAAGATTTGGGGTTGCGAGACTTTCATGAGGCGTGAGTCACACGACAAGCTCGTACCTTGAAGCGAGAGGTGTATTTTCATCGGCTACCCACATAATTCCTTTGGTTGCCTCTTCTACAGACCCAGTGAGAATGTGGTCTTTGTGGCAAGGAGAGGAGTCTTTCATGAGAAAGAATTTATCGGTCAAGGAGACAGTGGGAGAGACAAGCGGTGAAGGAACCTCAAACACTAGCGACCAACCTGAGGAGGAAACTCGTGTTGAGCTGATAGATGAGTCCGAACCTCCGAGGCGTTCCACTAGAGTTAAGAACACACCTGATTTTTATTATGGTTATCACATCACTGCTGAAGGTGATACAATTATCAGTAACAGTACACTGATAGATTCGGATGAACCTAATAATTACATGGAAGCCATGGAAGGCACCGAGTTTGCTTAATGGTAGGAGGCTATGTATCTTTAAAATGAAGTTGGGTGCAAATGGATCTTCAAAAAGAAGACCGACATGGATGGGAAGGTGCACACTTACAAAGCGCGACTGGTGGCGAAGGGCTTTACTCAAACTCCGAGAGTTGACAATGATGAGATCTTGTCACCTGTAGCAAAGATTACGTCTATTAGAGTTTTGCTAGCCATAGCTGCATTTCATGATTATGAAATATGGAAAATGGATGTCAAAACTGCTTTCCTTAATGGAAAGTTGGGTGAGGATGTTTACATGAATCAGCTAGAGGGTTTTGTTGATGCAAAGTACCCTGATAGAGTGTGTAATCCTGAGAAATCCATTTATGGATTGAAACAAGCATCTCATAGATGGAATCTTTGCTTCGATGAGAAAGTCAAAGAGTTTGGTTTTTCGAGGAGCAAGGATGAGTCCAGTGTATATGTTAGGGCTAGTGGTAGTATAGTTAGTTTTTTGGTACTATATGTGGATGGCATACTACTCATAGGAAATGACATCCCAACTTTGCAGGAGGTTAATATTGGGTTTTGAGCATTCTAACACTCCTAAGTGTACATGCAACCCTAAATACCTTCGATCTATGTTTTCTCTATTATACATGCAAATATGAATATTCCAAGGTATTACCCTAATTAGCATACAATCTTTTGATACTTGAATAATAAATTAGATTGAAATACATACCTTATTGATGTAGCATAACTCCATGAAGCTCAAGAGCCTAGTTCCCCAAGTATGACACCCCAAATGGTTCACACAACATCAAATGCACTTGTAATAACTTAGAGAGAAATGATACACTTCATGAAATCGGCTAGCCCTCACCATTCCTTCACGGTCTCTCATGGTGGCCGATTTTGACAAGAATAAGATGCTTATATAGTGTCTTACAATTAGGGTTACACCATGTGAACCCTAATTGCCATGGCCTTTTATTTCGATGCTCCATGGGTACAATAACACCTTGGAGTATCCTATGGGTTTTAGCCCAACTTGATAATCCATGGAGCATTAGCCCACTATACAAGTATGGATGATTTACACAATCAAACCATATATTTAATTATTCTCCTTTTTGATCACTTAATTAATTCCAAATTAATTATTGATCAATACTAATTAAATAATCTTGTTAATATATTAGAACTTATAATATATTACTAAACCTTAAGTGTTATTTCTCTCATTTTAGTTTATCCAAATACATGATGCCATGCAACCCAAATGGACCATGCCGAGTCGGGTCAACTACATACCAAATATAGTTATGGACGTAGGCACTAATCCAACAGTCTCCCACTTGTATAAGTCTAAAACTATTATTGCGTATGACTTCAAAAACCAATGTGCAATCGTAGCTCACAAAATCCGCTGTCGAACTCTGACCTTGTTGATGAACTCTGAACTTTATCAATGACTTGTCCATTAGATAATGGATCATATATTCCTCCATTCCATAAATCATATGGACTGAGACATGGATTATAATCATTCTCTCTATCCATTTGTTGTTTCCCAATTTCCGATTTATGACGACCGACTAATTGAACAAATCAAATCAGTCCTGGCTTGGCCAAGCACTTTGGGGTGTCATCACTAAATCATCGAGGAGCCCACATATATCGCTTTTATCCCGAAGGTAAAAGGAATGGATAAACTTCGACTCATATGGCTTGATCTACTACTTGTTGAATCATACACAAAGGCATGTTTTATAACATTGAGTTACCAATGTGGTTTTGTGCAATCAATGTATAATCAACTCATAGTAACAACTCATATCTCTAGGTTTGAGGAATATAAGATATTATCGTCTAATGATCACTCGTGATAAAATACATGAAGTGATTCCAATGAGCGTGGGTTGAATCTATTACTCAGAACTTATGAGCACTCACGAGTATTGTAGTACCACTTTATCCAACATCTTAGACCTCTACAAGCCAACCCATGACAGTCTTGATTAATATCTACTTCCAACATGTGACCGACTGTGGATGGTTTGAATAACTTAGTCATTTAAGAAAAACGACCTAGTTATTCTGGAAGTCAAAACATGCAAAGTGAAACACAAGAATAATCGAATCCAATATGGTCTCAGAACTTATGAAAATAAATAACACATCTTTTATTTATCACCATATTGATTACCCATTATTAATTGCATACTGTTTCAAACTATCAACTTTATACTTGAATTAAAACAATAGTTGTCCCATGCTCCAAGCATGTACACTATGTTTTTCTAAACACTAGTCATCCCATACACCACGTATGCATGCTAAATTTGTCTATGATCCTTACTTTGTGAAATAGATAGATTGAACGTAATTCCAATGATTCTCATTTCACACTCCCAATTCCTTACTACAAATGCAAGAATTCAAAATTCCTGCCATTTACCTAAATCTGTTAGATTCTAAACTTATATGCATTGGTCCTCTTGTAATGATTATGCACAAAGTCACAAAGACTTGTCAACAAAAATTATAGAGTATTTCAATGGAGACCAACTCCATGGAACTGAAGTTTCATATTCAAAGTTCATTGCCTTTGAACATTCTTCTTGCATTAAGTTTCCTAATCTTGCACAGATTTAATGAATAACTTCCACCTATGGGAACATTTCCATATTCCCCTTTTGGCTATTACTTTTGAACAAGAGTTGCCTGTTTTCAGAATATGTCAATAGGTCCTTCCAAAATTAACACTATACTTCAAACTGCCCCTGAGCAACCAATCTTTGGTAACCCTTACATTGTCCTCAACAATTGCATAATCCTTTTAGTCATATCCAATTCTAGACCTTATCCCTTCTTAAGGCCCCATGCATTTGGAATTTTTTAGAAATGATGAATATTATAGCATATGCAATCGATCCTATATCTAATGCATATGGGACACGATTCATGATGTCTCACATAAAGACATGATACTAGTCCTTTTGCTACAATATTTCTATTTGCCAAGTTCTCATAATTCAGATTATGAAAATGGATGCCGTAATCATAATGGAATTTGAGAATGTAAATAATAGACACATATATAGAATTTCATTATGTTGAGCCGCTCCAACACAAAATTCATATATATCCTTGACTAAAGTTGATTAAAACCTCAATCTAAGCTTTTAGAATTGAAATGAAGTATAATTTCCTCTCCCTTAATTGTAGCAAAACAACTTTTCAACCCCTGTAACTCTACGAATTGAAACTTTTGTTCTCTATAATTAACATTGCTAACTTGCTACAATATTTCTATTTGCCAAGTTCTCATAATTCAGATTATGAAAATGGATGCCGTAATCATAATGGAATTTGAGAATGTAAATAATAGACACATATATAGAATTTCATTATGTTGAGCCGTTCCAACACAAAATTCATATATATCCTTGACTAAAGTTGATTAAAACCTCAATCTAAGCTTTTAGAATTGAAATGAAGTATAATTTCCTCTCCCTTAATTGTAGCAAAACAACTTTTCAACCCCTGTAACTCTACGAATTGAAACTTTTGTTCTCTATAATTAACATTGCTAACTTGCAACATTTATCATAATTATCATGCTCCCACTAACATGATGATTATTATCAATACACTCATGCTCCCACTAGCTTTGATATGTACTTAGAAATCAGCTGGACTTCTAGAAATCAATACTTTATTGACTTTCTTACAAAAGTTCAGACTTCGGATACAAGATGCTTTGATAAAACTTTATCAATATCACACACCTTTACCTAGATAGCTCACATGTGTGTCTAAGCAATTTTAGAACTATGAAAAGAGATGCCGTAATCTTAGTCTCAATTGTTTAGACCTTTTGCCGTTCCTCACAAGTCCATGTTAGTGTGCCAGTTAACCACTCCAGTAACGACTTTGAGAATGCAAATATCACACTTGCCATCTACCTAAAATCTAATTAGTGAAAGCGTTTCCTCACCAATATTTTCATGAATTGGAGAGAAACCTTATGACACTTAGATTTTATGGTGTATGTGTTCCTATCCATGTGAATTTGTCAAAACCATAATCACAAGACACGGTTAATGACAAATCCAAACTTGTATGGATTGAACTTGTGCAGTCTTAACTTCTTGCCACCTGGCAGCACAAGGGTCCGTCATTGCTTCTAAGTTGTTATGCAACCAATTGAGAACTCTCAGAACTCATATGCAAAGCCAAATTTCACTAGAATGGGCACAAAAGTTGGAATATATCAACACGATATGTTATAAACCTCACGTCATGTGCTAGTGTCAAACTGCATGCTTTTATTCTTGATTAGATCTTGAAATTCTTCCAGGATCTTTAAGACTCCCACTGTCCTCTTGACATGTAAGACTCTCTTGCCAAATATTCAAGAGATTGTGTGGATTCTTTATCAAGACAAATACTTCACACAATTAGCCTTAGTTGGTCTTTGTTTTATCCAAAACATCAAAACTTACCAATTTCAAATGTACAGGAGTAGGACACTTTTACTCTTATATTTGACAAGTGTTACAAACCTTT
This sequence comes from Lactuca serriola, assembly GCF_051521515.1. Lineage (NCBI taxonomy): Eukaryota > Viridiplantae > Streptophyta > Magnoliopsida > Asterales > Asteraceae > Lactuca > Lactuca serriola. Next base: position 118,909,306 of record NC_136416.1, read on the forward strand.
CTATAAGATATGTCACTCAACTTACAGTCTTAGAGTATGACTCTAAGACTTGTTTTGGAACGAAGTATGACTCATCTTCTTGATTTAAACATTTCAACAATTCAAGATTCCTCTTCTTAGTCATAAGAATGCACTAAGATGTCCTTAGAGGACCAATTATGATATGGTTTCTTAATCATTGAGATGATCACAAAACATGATACTAAAGTACTCTCCCATCTTTTCAGATTTGAGAAAATTTTATCCTTCTGCCTAACTTGATTCTTCTCATTCGTTCTGCCATACATCGAAACTTTTCCAATGCTTCATAATTATACTTAAACTTGTAAGTATGACCATATTTACTAAACTTTAGTAAATCATGACGAATAGTCTTATTGATCTTTTGTGGTGGACTTGATGAATGCATAAGAATGTCTACTTGATCCCTTGGTCCTTCACTTGACTCACATATACATATGAATAAGGAATTAGTCTTAATTTTCCAAAGATGAAAATTCTCATTCATCATACTATACAACATGCATGATTTCCAAGTTTCTATCCCAACTGAAACCATGGGTGATGAGAATCTTTCCTTATTTGGTAAATTTAGACACTACCATAATTAATAGGAACAAATCCATTTTCCAATACTGCTATCAATGGAATCATATAAGCAACAATTTTCCACAAATGCCATTGTAAGGATACTTAGAATAAATGAAATCAAAAAATTTCCTTTTATTTTAAAAACTATGCGGAAAAACTTATCCTTACAGTGCAAAAGTATATGGAAAGCTTTGTTGTTATCTATTCCTAAACAATATATCATAACTCCTAAGTAACAGCTCAAAATTCTGATCACCGAACCATGCGATCAAAATCCATTTTCGCGATTAGAATCAACATATACTTTCTTTAAGTTTCTTCACTTTTCCTTGATTTTTAAAACATCAACATGTGACCCAGTCACATCATGTAACAAGAATATCATAATAGAAACTTAACAGAGTTAGATAGTAGTCTATACCTGAAGTAGAGTCAAACTGCTTGACTTGATTAACCTTATGATCTTTCAGGTAAATAGGCAGCTTTGCAATCATTGTCCCTTCCTTTGGCAAAACATATGGACTCTTTGGGAATGGTGCACTGGACTATCTCAAACTTGCCTTTCTCTTTACCATTTGGTCAACAAAGTTGACTATGGTCAATCCTTTTCCTTGGGAAGAGAAAGTTGTTCTAGATGTCCTATGTTACCATTTTTAATGTCCATGTAGGTATGGGAAGTTGAACTTCTTAATCAAATTTGCTCTGCCAGTGCTCCAAATTATTGCTGATTCAGCAGCACCAATCAAATAGATAAGATCATTAAGGTTTATGTCATAGTCTATTTCTTAGTAGTCCTAGAGGTAACTCACTATGTGACTTAGAAAGTGATTAAACAACCAACTTTCTAAAGACTTTGACACCAACACTCCTGGTTTGTCAATATGTGACTTTATCTCAAAGTTGTCAGCACACATAGACCTTTCTTGCCATTAGGGCTTGAGTGACCTTGAACTTGTGGGTAAGGGAGAATAATTAGAGGAGGTGGAGGAACTGAAGTACCAAGAGATTTGGGAAGAGCATAGATGTCTGAACCAAACATCTTTTGGGAGATATTCAAGATAGTTGATTTAGTGTCCTTAATATAACCCCAATATGAAATATTAAGGTTAGGACCCATCACAATATTTTATAACTTGGAAGAGGGATGCCGTAATCCAAGTAATAAAATATTTGAAGGTAGGCGAATGACGACTCACCAATTTCCACCATGAAAACAAAATAATTTAATTAGGTTTTACTTGGATTTGAAACTCCTAGATCTTTTGAGATTCATTGAACTTTCACTGGCATGTTACAATCTCGAGTGTGCCTTTTAGGTTTTGTGACTGGGATGCCGAGGATCACAAAACAAGGTGTGAAGTAACCATGCAAATTACTTGGTACCCTTAATATTTACCCCTTAATCGATGTGCCGGTTAATCAAACGTGCTCTACCGATGCTATGATAAATATTAAGTTACCCTATGCCTACCATGTTAAGTCCAGCTAGTGTGCCGGTTAACGATACGCGCTCCACTAACCGACTTAAGCAAAGTGCAAAGTGTAATTTCATGGATTAGCACGTTATTCACATTTTCCTAAAGTAACTAAGATTGGGAATTATAAAACATTTAGTTACTTTATATTTATCATTAATAATTTTAAGGAAGGGAGATTTCTAGTCCTTGTCCTACCCGTTCGGCTAATGACCCTCTACCAGCCAAGGAAGCGGTGGGTGAGAGTGGACACCCATTCAACTACCATTTTATAGGCAGTAACCTTATACCCCCCTTATAGAACGGCTTCGTGAATGAGGCCTACTAATGGTAAGACTGACTTGCACTTACACACATACACACACACATATATATATATATATATATATATATATATATATATATATGTATACACTATTAACTTATAATACTATAAAGTATGTGTTTAAAGTAGTTTTAATCAAAAAACTCTTCAAGCTCCATAACTTGAGGACAAGTTATGGAAGACTTTAAACTATTAAAAGAATGTGACTTTTCTTTATTCATAACCTATGGAACTATTTATGAGTTTTATGAATCTTAAATGTGACTTTTCATATAACTTGAGGACAACTTACAAAAACACATTTTAGAATCAACTCTTAGATTAATTTGGATTGGAACAAAAATTTCACATAACTTTTCTATTAATCTAAGCAACTCATAAGAACAAGTTAATTCAAATCAAACATTTTCATGTAATTAGCCTAATCCTTAAGCTAATACAAAAACATGAATCTATTGACAATTATCTTTGAAATTGGATTAGAATGAACATTACCACATCAAAAACAAGTTTATAGGTTCCAAAACAGCTTAGGGTAACGATTCTAGTGCAATTCCAGCCTTAAAAGTCGAAAATATGATGTCTGGGGGTCCTACTTGTCGAGTGTATGAACCTACTCGACGAGTAGGATGAGTTTATTCAAGGACTCGGCGAGTCCATCAGTGGACTTGGCAAGTCCAGTTCCCAGATAGCCCGAAAATCGATTTTTTCAGCATTTTTCAGCACTTTGCATCAAGTATAATTGATAACAAGCCTAGGATCTGATACCACTGTTGGTTTTTGAGCATTCTAACACTCCTAAGTGTACATGCAACCCTAAATACCTTGGAACTTTGTTTTCTCTATTATACATGCAAATATGTATATTCCAATGTATTACCATAACTAGCATACAATCTTTTGATACTTGAATAATAAACTAGATAGAAATACATACCTTGTTGATGTAACTTAAATCCGTGAAGCTTGAGAGCCTAGTTCCCCAAATGTGACACCTCAAATGGTTCACACAACATCAAATGCAGTTGGAATAACTTAGAGAGAAATGATAAACTTCATGAAATCAGCTAGCCCTCACCATTCCCTCATGGTCTCTCACAGTGGCCGATTTTCACAAGAATAAGATGCTTATATAATGTGTTACAATTAGCGTTACACCATGTAAACCCTAATTGTCATGGCCTTTTTATTCCATGATCCATGGGTACAAAACACACCATGAAGCATCCTATGGGTTTTAGCCCAACTTGATAACCCATGGAGCATTAGCCCACGATACAAGTATGGATGATTTAGACAATCAACCCATATATTTAATTAGTCTCCTTTTTTATCACTTAATTAATTACAAATTAAATATTGATCAATACTAATTAAATAATATTATTAATATATTAGAACTTATAATATATTACCAAACCTTAAGTGCTATTACTCTCATTTTAGTTTATCCAAATGAATGATGCCATGCAACCCAAATGGAACATGCCAAGTCGGGTAAAGTACATACCAAATATAGTTATGGACTTAGACACTAATCCAACAGTTAAGTCATGGCTTGGGAAGTGTTTCGCTATGAAGGACCTTGGAGAAGTTGCATATATCCTAGGGATAAGGATACTGAGAGACATGATTAAAAGACTAACTGGAATTAGTCAGAGTACCTCCTAGGATAAAGTGTTGAAGAAGTTTAACATGGAGAATTCCAATAAAGTGGAGTTACCGATCCAACACAATGCCAGACTGAGTAAAACTCATAGTCTGAGTACAAAGGCTGAGATAGCTGAGATGAGTCCATTACCATATGCTTCCACTGTTGGCTCGATCATGTATGATATGACTTGTATTCGCCCTGATGTGGCCTTTTGTTTGAGCATGGTCAGCAGATATCAGGGAAACCCTAGCAAGGCTCGTTGGACTTGATAGGTTTTGGCCATAATAACATCCTATGTGTTCATGCAAACCCTAATGCTTGGATCTAGGTTTCTCTATTGTACATGCATTCATCCAAGACTATAAACCCTAGATCTAGCATGTGATAATCAATATTAACATAATAATAGGGTTTAGATCTTATCTTGATTGTTATGTAGCAATAACAATCTCAAATCCTCCTTGTAATGGCTTTAGAAAGCTTAGAATCACAAGTGACACTCCTCTAATGGCTCACAAGCAGCAAGAGCAAGAGGATGAAGAATGAGAAGAAAAGAAGCACCCACAAACCTGTAGAAACCCTAAGGAAACTCTTAGCCACGTTTTTGGTGCCCTAGGGATCCTTAAACAGTGAGCCTATTAGGGTTATCTAACAAGGAAACCTTAAGTTGACTGCTTAGGCCCTTAGCAGCCCACGGACTCGCTCCTTAGAGGCCTTGGACGATTTCTAATGGGCTTCCCCATAGAATTTGTCCACTCCATCCTCTATGGAGTCCATTAGCCAATATTCAACTATCACACAATTGACAGTTCTAGTCCCTTAAGTTTAATTAATATCTTTTAGCCCCAAAATTAATTCTTAATTAATTATTGACTAATAATAATTAAACATTATGATTTCTCCTTTAAGTTATCATTCTCATAATACATTAATAAATCATAATTAATCCTCTCTCTCCATAATTCATCCTATAAAGTTGCTTGGGTGAAGGCAACCCAAAAGGACCATGCAGCATCGGGTGAAGTACATACCAAAATATTTATGGAGTTAGACACTAATCCAACAGTCTCCCACTTGGATAAGTCTAATAACTATTATGCGTATCACTTCAGATCCTGATCCGCAATCGTAGCTTTCAAAAACCGCTGTCAACTCTGATCTTATTATATACGCGTCCTTTAGATAAGGGATCATATATTCCTCCATTCTAGATATCGTATAGACTGAGTCTTGGACGTAAATCATTCTCTATGTCTATGTGTTGTTTCCTGATTTCTGATTTATGAGGACTGACAATAGACTACAATTGAACACATCAAATTAGTCCCGGCTTGGCCAAGAGCTTAGGTGTCATCACTAAATCATCGAGGGGCCCACATATATCGCCTTCATCCCACTTTGGATAAAAGGAACGGATAAACTTTGATTCAATGCTTGGTTGCACTCACTCACCGAATCACACACTACAATATGTTTTATAACACCAAGTTACTGGTGCGTTTACATATTATCAATGTGTAACCGACTTGCAAGATACAACTCACACATCTCGGTTTCAAGAATATAAGATTTAATCGTCTCACCAATCATTCGTGATAAAATCCATGAAGTGATCCAAGTGAGAGTGGGTTTAATCCAATGCTCAAATCATATTCATAAGCACTCATGAACGTTGCAGCAAACATTTGCTTATGTCTAATTCACTTTAGACAATCCAGACACCAATTCACGACAGTCTTCATTCGTACCTACTCCCAACATATGAACGGCTATGGACCGTTCGAATAATTTGATTATTCTGAAATAATTTAATTATTCAGGAAGTCAAAACATGCAAAGTGAAACACAAGAATAATACTAATCCCATATGGCCCCAATATGGAAACATTTCCATATTTTCCATATGACAACTCCTTCTAAATAGAATCTTATCTATTCTTAATAATGTCAATATGGTCCATCCATGACTATACTTTCAACTGTCCAGAAGTGACCAATCCTTGGCGAACCTTAGATTGTCCTTGGCAGTTGTTTAATTATTTTAGTCAAAACTGGTTCTATTTCCTTTTTACTCTAGATGCCCCTGATATTTGGAAAAATTTAGAATGGTCGAATATTATAGCATATGCAATTGATCCTATACCCGAAGCGTATGGGTCGCAATTCATAATAAAAACATGATACTTTTCCAGTTTCTGACTATAATATCGTCATTATATTTCTATTTGCCGTGTTCTCAAAAAATTCGAATTATGAAGAGGGATGTCGTAATCATAATCATATTTTGAGAATGCAAATAATAAATATACACTTGACTAAATACAATTAAATTTCTCGATCTAAGCTTTTAGATTGAAAACGAAGTATAACATTCTCTCCCTAACTTATAGCAAAAACATCTCTTCTACCCTGCTACCTTGCAAAGTGAAACTTTTTTTTTTTTGTTTTTATAATTAATATTGCCAACTTGCAATACTTAAATAATAATCATGCTCCCACTAACATGATGATTATATTCATTCCAGCATAACCCTTATGCTCCCACTAGCTTTGACATGTATTTCGGAACCAACTAAACTTCTAGGAATCAATACTTATTGACTTCCAACGTTCATTGTTTCTAATACGATATGCTTCGATAAGCCTTTATCTAAGCTTCTCAAAATCACACATCTTTCCTTAGACAGATCATATGTGTGTCTAAAGTAATTTAGAACTTATCTTACTAAGTCCTAAATGTTCATACTAATTGCCAAATCTCACAATTCGAACTACGAAAAGGGATGCCATAATCATAATCGAATTTGAGAATGCAATTTACATCGTTGCTATCTCCTTGAAATATCTCTTAGTGAAAGCGTTTCCTCACAATCATTATCATGAAGAAGTGAAACCTTATGACACTTAGATTTTATGGTGTATGTGTTCCTATCCATGTGAATTTTCCATTACCATAATCGAAAGATAATGTTTTTGGCAAATTCAAAATCTTATGGACATAACTTGTTCATTCTTAATTTCTTGCCATCAAGGGTCCCACCATTGCTTCCAAGTTATCTAGCATCTCACCTATGCCAGTCAATGTACTTTCATTGGACAAGGTGTTTGCCTTATGCAGTATATTGAGAACTCGTAGAACTCATATGCAGAATCACTCAACAGGATTGGCACAAAAATAGAATTTTGTTAACACGATAGGTTACAAACCTCTAGTCGTGCGCTAGTGTTTACTCTTGATTAATTCTTGAATCCTTTCAAGATCTTCAGACTCCTACTGACCTCTTGACATATAAGATTCTCTTATGAAGAAACATTTCTTCACAAAACAAATATCCAAGAGTTAGTGTGTGTCTATATCTAGACAAAACATTACACACATTTGGTCTTAATTTGTCTTTGTCTTCTTCAAGACATCACAACATACCAAATTCAAATGTGTAAGAGTAGGAAAACAATTTTCTACTTCACATTTGATGAGTGTGTGTCACTTAATTCACAATCTTGGAGTACGATTGTAAGACTTGATTTTGGAACGAAGTATGACTCATCCTTTTTTTTTTTTTCTGATTTAACCATTTCAACAATTTCTGATTCCTCTTCATAGCCATACTAGTGCACTAAGATGTCCTTAGAGGATCAATTGTGATATCGTTCTTAAGCATTAAGACGATCATAAAATCTGATACAAAAGTACTATCCCTTCTTCTTAGATTAGATAAACTTTTATCTTTCTGCCTTCATTGATTCTTCTTATTCGTTCTGCTATTAATTGAAACTTTTCAATGATTCAGAATTACACATAATCTTGTAAGTATAACCACATTTACTAGACTTTTAGTAAATTATGACGAATAGTCTTATTGTTATTTGTGGTGGACTAGACTAGTGCACAACATTGTGTTCTATTCCTTTAGTCCTTTACTTGACTTACATACTTGTGTGATTAAGGAATTAGTCCTAATTTCCTAAGTAGCAAGATTTCCATACATCACATGATTCAAATCATATGATTCCAAGTTTCTGTCCAATTGAAACTTGGGTGATGGGAATCTTTCCTTACTTAGAAAATTTTGACACTACCATAAATAACATAACTAAGAATCACATCCATTTATAGAAATACAAAAACATCAATTTTTCACAACGATTGCATTGCAAGGAGATACATAAATAAGATAAATCAAAATTTATTTTATTCATAAAAGCAGTGGAAAACATGTCCTTGCAAAATCAACTGAAAAACTATGTAATTAAATATTTCTAACAATTCTATCATAACTTTCTAAGCTCTAAATCTGATCTTCGAATCCATGCGATTGCGATCCATTTCTTCGTGATCAAACTCATATTGCTCTTCCATCAAGCTTCCTCTCTTTTCATTGATCCTGCAAAACATTCAAGTGTAATCTTATCACATTATGTATTAAGAATCAATGAATAGGAACTTAATGGAGTTAGATAATGGAGTTTACCTAAAGTAGAGGCATACGTCTTGACTCTCCCATCTCTTAGATCTCTCAGGTAGACTGGGCAGCTTCGTCTCCAATGCCCCTTCTCTTGGCAATAAAAGCAATTTGACTCTTTTGGAACAACACACAAAACTACTTCAGACTTTGCCTTTCTCTTATGATCAAACTTTTCGACCATGGAATGCCTTTCGTTGCCATTGCCTATACCCATAGAGGTCTGGAAGGAAGATCCACCAATCAACTTTGCTTTTCCAGTCCACCAAATCATTGTTGATTCAACAACAATAAGCATATAGGTGAGATCGATGAGGGTCACGTCGTGGTTCATCATATAGTAATATCTTACGAACTCACTATATGAGTCAGGAAGCGACTGAAGAACCCGGTCAACAGCCAGCTCCTCACAGACAATGGATCCCAACATTCTTAACCTATCAATGTGTGACTTCATCTCTAGGACGCGTGCACACACTGACTTTCCTTCTTCATGTTTACTTGCCAAAAAGGCTTGAGTGAGTTTGAACTTTTCAAGCCTTTGAACTTGTGGGTTAGGGAGAACAATAGGAGGAGGTGGAGGAAGTGAAGCATGATCTCGTGTTCCTCGATCGAATCGTGGAATATCATCTTCATGTTGAAAGCTTGTTCCACGGGATTTAGGAATACCATAGTTGTCATATTTTGACATCTACAAAACGGGATAAAATTCAAGTTAGTTGATTGATTGAGTCCTTAATAAATCACCCAAATGAGATATTAAGGCTAGGACCCAACACAATATTCCACAACTTGGGAGAGGGATGTAGTAACCCAAATTGCAGAACATTTGAAGGTATGTGAATGACGATTCACTAATTTCCCACCATGAAAAACGAAAAAGAGATTATGTTTTAAATGTATCAAAAAACTCCTAGATCCTTTGAGATTCATTGAACTTTTCAATGGCATGTTTAAATCTCAATATGCCCCTCGATTTGTGACTGGGATGCCAAGGATCACAAAACAGGGTGGGAATAACCATGCAAACTTACATGGTGCCCCCAATGTTACACTCACCTATTTGATGTGCCGGTTAGCCACACACGCTCCACCGAACTATGACAAACATTGAGTCACCCTTTGCTAACTTTTCATAGAACCATTTAGTGTGCCGGTTAACCACACACGCTCCACTAACGTCTTCGCAAGGGTACAAAGTGTAACTTCATGGAATTGCTTCAAATTCACTTTTGCCTAAAGTAACTAAGATTGAGAATTTTGTATAAAACATTTAGTTACTTTATACTTCATTATACTTTTAATGGTAATGGTTTTCCCTATCCTACTCGTTCGGCTAACGACCCTCCACCAATCAAGGAAGCGGTGGGTGAGACTGGACACCCATTATGTGACAATCCGAAAAATTTTCCGTCACTGTAACCTGTTTCCGTTAATAAAACCCGTTTGTATTCCAATTTTTCCGTCAACTCTTGGGTTAAGTTAACTAAATTGAAACTTTAATTATGACCTCGTGAGTATCCAAACCCGTTAGAAACACATGAAAACACCCCAAATTATTATTTGGAAAATTTTAGTTTCGACCACGTCGGGTTACGACAACTAAATCAGGTACGACCATAAGCCTCGTTTAACATTAGTATCGGGTAGATTTCCACCGGGTCTAAAACTCAAACCATATATAAAGTTGAGTGGACCTTATTTGAGGCTTTTCCACTCTCTCTCTCTACTCTCTCTCTCTACAAACTCAATCTTTGATCCAAAATCACCCCTTACAAGCTCCAATTTGGTATGTAATCCATCCTAGCTCATAGTATAGCTTGTTTATCATTCAAATTACTGTTTAAATCATGAAAGAGGACCAAGAACTTGTGTTTACGGCCCATGTACAGCCCCAAGCCACAAATACACATAAATGGGGTTTTTGAGCCCCAAAACCCTTCCAAACCACTTTTGGAGCTTAGATATGACTTTGGGGCTTACAAGATTGGACTTAGAACACCAAAAACTTAACATTTGAGGGGTAAACATGAGCTTACGGCCCAAGAACATGCTTGGACTGTAAACACCCTTTCTTTGACGTAAACACCTTTTAAGGTGTTAAGATGCCCCTTAAACACCTACTAAACCTTGGAATAATGTCTAGAACCATCCACCTTTGTGTTAGGGACCATAAACATGAAAGAAACCATCCCCTTAGGAGATTACGGCCGTAAACCCCCCAAGGAATGGTTCCTGGGTCGTAAACTCCTATAAGGTGGTCAAATGGTGCCCTAACTTCCATCCATGGCTCGTACTTTGGACTAGAAACACTTATTCTGAACCTAGGACCACCAAAACACATAAGAAAAGGGTACTTGAGAGTTTACGGCTGTAAACTCCTTAAATGGTCCATATGTTGATCAAATCCCCTTCCATAGCCTTTGAACTAAACCTAGCATCATCCCACAAGTGTTGTAAGAACATTAAGCAACCAAGAACCCACCACCCATGAGTTTACGGCCGTAAACTCATGGGGATGTGGTATTAGGGCTGTAATGTCCATTCAGAGTTTACTCTTGAAGAGCAAACTCCATATTTAGGCCATACACCTCCTTAGATGCTACCTAGATCACTCCTAACACTTGAAATACAATGTTTTCGCACCTTAGAGTTTATATTCTCGTTTAATTAGTAGTTCAAAGTCTAAATAGATACAATTACGTATCTCTTCATATTACATAGGAACCACACGTGTATTCAAGCCCCGAACTGACATTTAGCAACCTAGCCGACACATTTCTCGACTGGTGAGTTGATACCCCTAAACCTTTTTCCGTGTTTTTCAATGTTTTCAGGGGGGCAATACAAGCAAAAGTACAAGGAAATCTTGTACTCAAACTTATTATTTCTTTTGAAATGTTTCATATTCCGTATGCTTTTAACACTGAAACCGTATTGACCAACCATTTAACTTGCAGAGTTAGCTTTCAAATTTATTGTAGATCTCATTATAAAATGTTATAATTTATGTTATATTTTATAATTTACGAAGGATTCATGCTAATCATAAATTAGGATTATTACTAAGAAAACATGCTTTTGGATGGCACCAGAACTTCGAAAATACAGCTAATGTACGTCTTTGAGTGTCACCAGAGTTTCGAAAATAAGTCTAAAATACGCCTTTGGATGTCACCAGAGTTTCGAAAATACAACTAATGTACGTCTTTGAGTGTCACCATAGTTTCGAAAATACGTCTAAAACACGCCTTTGGATGTCACCAGAACTTCGAAATTACAGCTAGTGTACGTCCCTGAGTGTCACCAAAGTTTAATATATTCCTCTGAGCGAAATTAGAGTTTCAAAAATAAAATTTCTATTAAGTATAGTAGATATTCGACATTCGTATATAGGATAACCAGGCTTTCAGAATACTTATCTTAATACTACAAGTATGGTAGATACTAGTACATTGCATTCCGAACCAATAACCAACCACCAACTTTTAAGGAAAATAAGGGTTTTTCCTGGGATAACAAACTGTTCTTAACTAGATTTTGTAACAAATGGATAACCAAACCTTACTTATAAGAAAATATGAGATTTTCTTGGATAACCATTGTTTCAGAAAACAAAAGGAAACTTGTTCATTTTCAGAAAACAAACCGCTTATGAACTCACCAGCTTTATGCTGATATTTTCATGACTGCTTGTATTCTCAGGTCCACATTAGACAGGTACCCCGCGATCTTTTGGAGAAGATGGATCATTTTAGCAGTATCGTCTTTACTTTTGTTCATTTTGGATGTATACATCTATAATCATGTATAAATTTACTTTCAAACAAATGTAATACTTATATGTAATGTAATGGTTGTGTTTACTATGCTTACTATGTACATTGGTTGTAATACTCTACATGACGTCCTCCGCCCCGGAACATTTCCACCATCGGTTTCAAGGTGTGACAGATTGGTATCAGAGCCCTTGTTTATAGTGAACTAAGTATACCAAACCTTACATGGTATAAGACTATAAACACTAATGGGCCGAAGTGCTCTGAACCAAAAGTATACTTTAAAATATAAGTATTTTCAAAATTATACAAGAATACCTAACCGCCGAAATCCGTAACCTCGAGTAGAACAAAACATAAGTAATTAGGTGTTGTGCACTGCGGTTAAACCTGGGCAGTTATGTAGTCGTGTCTAGGGTGAATATAGCCTGATCAACTATATTCATTCGAGACATGGCCAACATGTTCTTGGGAGTGACTATGGTATGCAGCATGCCTAAAACTTACCTGATATCCGAACAATGCGTCATCGTCGCAGCGAAACATAAAATACTATGGGAGTATTTTAGCCAAAGCCAAATACGTTGTAGAAATCCATCTCGAGTGTCGCTACTCATTCCTTCCTTAGCGATAGTTTATCTTCTTTGATAACTTTTTCCTGTTTTATCAATTAAAAGAGCTCTATATCTGTCATAATGAGATATCTCTTGATTCAATTCAGAGGACTTATAATCCTCTCTTTCCTGATCATTTTAGATCAAGATGCCTCCAAGGAAAAGACCCAGCTCAAAGAATAACATTCCTCCTCCGCCACCACTTCCCCCTCCATTTGATCCAACCATGTTCCAAGCAGCTGTTACTGCTGCTGTGGCAGCTGTCACGTCGGAAATGAACCTTGGTGGTTCAGGCGGGCAAGGAGGTGGTACTAAGCCCCAAAACCAGGAAGGTAGCCAGGGACACCGGAAGGAGTGTTCCTACAAGGACTTTATGAACGGGAAACCCACACCCTTCAATGGCACTGGAGGTGTCATTACCCTAACTCGATGGTTTGAGAATCGAATCTATCTTGGAAATTTGTGCCTGTTCAGAATCATACAAGGTGAAGTTCGCCGCCTGCACGTTCACCGATAAAGCCCTGACTTGGAGGAATGGCTGAGTCAAATCCTTAACCCTACCTGTAGCCAATTCTATGGGTTGGGAAATCATGAAGGAGCTTCTGCTTGCAGAGTACTGCCCTCGGGGCAAAATGCAGAAGCTGGAGCATGAACTCTGGAACCAAAATATGAAGGGTTCCAATATCGCCGGATACACTTCCAGATTTAATGATTTGGCGCTTATCTGTCCGGGAATGGTTACCCCGGAGAGTAAAAAGATTGAGAGATTTATCTAGGGGTTGACCCATCCAACCAAGGGTAATGTCTTAGTTGCGAAGCCAGATACCTACGACAGCGCCAAATGCCTAGCGCAAACTCTGATTGACCATAGTGATGACCTTGAGGAAGCAACCACCACTCCTGAACCGGAAGAGAGGAATAGCGAGAAAAGAAAATTTTGGAAGAAGAAGAAGAGTCAGTCTTCGTAGGAGTCCTCAAAGAAGCAGCAAACTGTAGCAGTCCACGCTGCTACTACCCCTGCTGCTGTTTCTATCGTCGGTTCCTCAGCTCAAGCACCTACCAGTGGATATACTGGTACCCTCCTGTGGTGCAACAGGTGCAGTTACCACCATCGTATCCCTGGCCCATGTCGTTAAATTTTTTGTAAAAACTGTGGCCAGGAGGGTCACCTTGCGCGAAACTGTAGAACACCAACCCAATCAACCAATCAAGCTTCCGGATCGGGTGTCAGTCAGGCCTGCTACGGTTGTGGTGAAGTCGGGTATATCAAGCCAAACTGCCCCAAGGCAGCAACAACTGGAAACACCGTGAGAGTTGTAACTATGGGACGAGATGAGGCAGTCGCCGATCCCACCGTTGCCACAGGTATGTTCCTCCTCGACAACTCTTACGCTTGCAATCCTTTTCAATTTTGATGCTGAAAAAAAATATGTTAGCTATTCATTCAAACATCTTCATAAACATAGTCCTCGTCTAGTAACCGAAACATTTATCGTCGAGATGGCTAACGGTGAGAAAGAAAGCGCTAGCGATATATTCATAGGCTGTACCCTTACCCTGAACGATCATTCCTTTCCCATCGACCTAATGTCAGTTTCCGTAAGAGCTCTGATGTTATCATTGGCATGGATTGGTTGAGTCCCAATCATGCTGATATCCTTTGTTATGAAAAATCCATCCGTCTCAATCTCCCCTCTGACCAAACTCTTATAATCTACGGCGATAAACTTAGTTCAAATCTTCGTATCATTTCTTGCATCATATCTCAAAAGCTCTTGCGAAAGGAGTGTTACGCATTCCTAGCTCATGTAATAAAAAAGAAACAGGAATTTAAAGATCTCGAGAGCATCCCCGAAGTCTGCAACTTTCCTGATGTCTTTCATGAAGAGCTTCCGGGAATTCCTTCCGAACGTCAAGTCGAGTTTCGCATCGACCTAATTCCCGAAGCTAATCCTGTAGCCAAATCTGCATATCGCTTAGCTCCAGCAGAAATGCAGGAGTTATCGAGTCAGCTTAATGAGCTGTTCGAAAAGGGTTCATCAGACCGAGTTCCTCACCCCGGGGAGCCCCGATATTGTTTGTGAAGAAGAAAGATGGATCCTTTCGGATGTGCATAGACTACCGCGAATCGAACAAATTGACCTTCAAAAAAAACCTTATCCTCTTCCTCGAATAGACGACCTCTTCGATCAACTTCAGGGAGCCAGTTATTTCTCAAAGATAGACCTTAGATCAGGGTACCATCAGCTTCGAGTTCATGAGAATGATGTTTCCAAGACAACATTCAGGACTCGATATGATCACTACGAGTTTGTAGTGATTCCCTTCGGCCTAACAACTTTCCTTGGTCACGTGATAAGCGAGGAAGGCATACACGTGGACCCTTCCAAAATCAAGGTGATATAGAATTAGTCGGCACTGAAGACACCCACAGAAATCCGTTAATTCTTGGGTCTCGCTGGCTACTATCGTAGGTTCATCCAAAATTTTTCCGGAATTGCCAAATCCTTAACCACCCTGACACAGAAAGGTGTACCCTTTTTTTGGAGATTGTGTCGTGTTGAAGGTCTTACCCTGGAAAGGCATGATACGCTTTGGAAAGCGCGGAAAACTTAACCCAAGGTACATAGGATCTTTCGAAATCCTCGCTAAAATCGGTCCCGTAGACTACCAACTTCGACTACTTCAAGAATTTAGCAACATCCACCCTGTCTTCCACGTATTAAATCTTAAAAAGCGTCTATCCGATGAAACCCTCGTGAATCCCTCTTAATAAGATCGAAATCAATGAAAGTCGGAACTTTGTAGAAGAACCAATCGAAATCATGGATCGAGAGATCAAACGTATGAAACAAAGTCGTATCCTGATAGTGAAGGTTCGCTGGAATGCCAAGCAGGGACTCGAATTCACTTGGGAGCGCGAAGACTCGATGAAACAGAAATATCCGCATCTCTTTCCAAATCCATGATTTATATCTTAATTCAAAATTTCGGGATGAAATTCCCTCTAACGGGGGGATAATGTGACAATCCGAAAATTTTTCCGTCACTGTAACCCGTTTCCGTTAATTAAACCCGTTTGTATTCCCATTTTTCCGTTAACTTTTCGGTTAAGTTAACTAAATTGAGACTTTTATTATGACCTCGTGAGTATCCAAACCCGTTAGAAACACATGAAAACACCCCAAATTATTATTTGGAAATTTTTTAGTTTCGACCACGTCGGGTTACGACAACTAAATCAGGTACGACCATATGCTTCGTTTAACGTCAGTATCAGGTAGATCACCATCGGCTCACAAACTCAAACCATATATAAAGTTGAGTGGACCTCATTTGAGGCTTTTCCACTCTCTCTCTCTCTACTCTCTCTCTCTACAAACTCAATCTTTGATCCAAAATCACACCTTTCAAGCTCCAATTTGGTATGTAATCCATCCTAGCTCATAGTATAGCTTGTTTATCATTCAAATTCGTGTTTAAATCATGAAATAGGACCAAGAACTTGTGTTTACGGCCCAGGAACCACTTATGGAGCTTAGATATAACTTAGGGGCTTACAAGATTGGACTTAGAACACCAAAACCTTAACATTGGAGGGGTAAAGATGATTTTACGGCCCAAGAATATGCTTGGACCGTAAACACCCTTTCTTAGGCTGTAAACACCTTTTAAGGTGTTAATATGCCCCTTAAACACCTACTAAACCTTGGAATAATGTCTAGAACCATCCACCTTTGTGTTAGGGACCTTAAACATGAAAGAAACCATCCGCTTAGTAGATTTACACCGTAAACCCCCCAAGGAATGGTTCCTGGGCCGTAAACTCCTATAAGGTGGTCAAATGGTGCCCTAACTTCCTTCCATGGCTTGAACTTTGGACTAGAAACACTTATGCTTAACCTAGGACCACCGAAACACATAAGAAAAGGGTACTTGAGAGTTTACGGCCTTAAACTCCTAGTTTACAGCCGTAAACTCCTTAAATGGTCCATATGTTGATCAAATCCCCTTCCATAGCCTTTGAACTAAACCTAGCATCATCCCACAAGTGTTGTAAGAACATTAAGCAACCAAGAACCCACCACCCATGAGTTTACGGCCATAAACTCATGGGGATATGGTCTTAGGGCCGTAATTTCCATTAGGAGTTTACTCTTTAAGAGCAAACTCCATATTTAGGGGATACACCTCCTTAGATGCTACTTGGATCACTGATAACACTTGAAATACAGTGTTTTCGCACGTCGGAGTGTATATTCTCATTTAATTAGTAGTTCAAAGTCTAATTAGATACAATTACGTATCTCTTCATATTACATAGGAACCTCATGTGTATTCAAGCCCCGAACTAACATTTAGCATCCTAGCCGACACATTTCTCGACTGGTGAGTTCATACCCCTAAACCTTTTTCCATGTTTTTCATTGTTTTCAGGGGGGCAATAGAAGCAAAAGTACATGGAAATCTTGTACTCAAACTTATTATGTCTTTTGAAATGTTTCATATTTCGTATGCTTTTAACACTGAAACCGTATTGACCAACCATTTAACTTGCAGAGTTATCTTTCAGATTTATTGTAGATCTCATTATAAATTGTTATAATTTATGTTATATTTTATAATTTACGAAGGATTCATGCTAATCATAAATTAGGATTATTACTAATAAAACATGCCTTTGGATGGCACCAGAACTTCGAAAATACAGCTAATGTACGTCTTTGAGTGTCACCAGAGTTTCGAAAATAAGTATAAAATACGCCTTTGGATGTCACCAGAACTTCGAAAATACAGCTAATGTACGTCTTTGGGTATCACCAGAGTTTTGAAAATACGTCTAAAATACGCCTTTGGATGTCACCAGAACTTCAAAATTACAGCTAGTGTACGTCTCTGAGTGTCACCAAAGTTTCAAAATTTCGTCTATTAATATATTCCTCTGAGCGAAATTAGAGTTTCGAAAATAAAATTTTTGTTAAGAATAGTAGATATTCGACATTCGTATATAGGATAACCAGGCTTTCAGAATACTTATCTTAATACTACAAGTATGGTAGATACTAGTACATTACATTCCGAACCAATAACCAACCACCAACTTTTAAGGAAAATAAGGGTTTTTCCTAGGATAACAAACTGTTCTTCACTAGATTGTGTAACAAACGGATAACCAAACCTTACTTATAAGAAAATATGGGATTTTCTTGGATAACGACTGTTTCAGAAAACTAAAGGAAACTTATTCATTTTCAGAAAGCAAACCGCTTATGAACTCACCAGCTTTATGCTAATATTTTCAAGATTGCTTGTATTCTCAGGTCCACATTAGATAGGTACCCTGCGATCTTGTGGAGAAGACGGAGCATTTTAGCAGTCTCGCTTTACTTTTGTTCATTTTGGATGTATATGTCTATAATCATTTATAACTTTACTTTCAAACAAATGTAAATACTTATATGTAATGTAATGGTTGTGTTTACTACGCTTACTATGTACATTGGTTGTGATACTCTACATGACGTCCTCCACCCCGGAACGTTTCCGCCATCGGTTTTGGGGTGTGACACATTAAACGACCATTTCATAGGCCATAACCTTATACCCCCTTATAGATCGTCTTTGTGAATGAGGTCTACTAACGGTAAGACTAAAAGTTTAAGTTATACATATATAATATTAGACTTCTAATATTATATATAGTATAAGGGTGTATTTTACACTTTTAAAATAATAGGTGGTCTAATTTAATAAATTATACTTTTAATTTAATTAAATGTAAACCATATCACTATGGATTTATTAACTCTCTTTTAATTATACACTTAATTAATTTAATACAACCATAAGGGTGTAATTTAAACTTTTTGAAAACTTTGGGTTTTAGAATTTAACATTTAAAAAATTAAACTGTTTAATTAAAATTTAAATTCCAAAACTTGAGGGCAAGTTTTGAAACATTTCAAATCATTAGGGTTTAGAATTTAAATATTTCAAAATCAAACCTTTTAATCAAAAAATTTTGATTCCAAAACTTGAGGGCAAGTTTTTGAAACTTTTCAAAACACAAAGGATCAAATAGCAAATAATTTAAATTAAATAACTAATTTAATGATTATCTAAATTTGACCTAGTCAATATTACTTGCAAGACAATTTACCAATTTAATTCAAATAATCAATTATTATCATATAAGGAAATTATCATTCAATCAAATGGTAATTATCTTTTTTTTGGTCAAGGATATACTCAAATATATGATAAAATTCGGATATTAATGACCCAAAGCAATTCAGGCAAGTATCCTCAAGAAAAACAGCAAGAAATCCCGAAATCAGCTCTAACTGACGCTTGAACTTGCAGAGTTGGGGCTACTCGCCGAGTCCACAATGGGACTCGCCGAGTTCATCCGTCAAGGGCACCAAAAACGATCTTAAGGCTTGAATAAATAAACAAGGCATCAATACAATAGAAACCAATCATGGCTCTGATACCACAGATAGGTTTTGGCCATAAGAACATCCTATGTGCTCATGCAAACCCTAATGCTTGGATCTAGGTTTCTCTATTGTACATGCATTCATCCAAGACTATAAACCCTAGATCTAGCATGTGATAATCAATATTAACATAATAATAGGGTTTAGATCTTATCTTGATTGTTATGTAGCAATAACAATCTCAAATCCTCCTTGTAATGGCTTTAGAAAGCTTAGAATCACAAGTGACACTCCTCTAATGGCTCACAAGCAGCAAGAGCAAGAGGATGAAGAATGAGAAGAAAATAAGCACCCACAAACCTGTAGAAACCCTAAGGAAACTCTTAGCCACGTTTTTGGTGCCCTAGGGATCCTTAAATAGTGAGCCTATTAGGGTTATCTAACAAGGAAACCCTAATTTGACTGCTTAGGCCCTAAGCAGCCCATGGACTCCCTCCTTAGAGGCCTTGGACGATTTGTAATGGGTTTCCCCATGGAATTCGTCCACTCCATCCTCTATGGAGTCCATTAGACAATATTCAACTATCACACAATTGACAGTTCTAGTCCCTTAAGTTTAATTAATATCTTTTAGCCACAAGATTAATTCTTAATTAATTATTGACTAATATTAATTAAACAATGTGATTTCTCCTTTAATATATCATTCTCATAATATATTAATAAATCATAATTAATCCTCTCTCTCCATAATTCATCCTATCAAGTTGCTTTGGTGAAGGCAACCCAAAAGGACCATGCACCATCGGGTCAAGAACATACCCAAATATTTATGGACATAGACACAAATCCAACAGGACTACGGTAAAGAATATTTTCAAGTACCTACGAAGGACTAAGGACTAGGTTCTTACTCTCGGAGGGAGTGATGACTTGAGACTAGTTGGGTATAGCGATGCTGGTTTTTAGACTGATATGGATAATTTCCGCTCTCAGTCAGGTTGGGTCTTTACCCTGAATGGAGGAGCAATTACCTGGAAAAGTTCCAAGTAGAAGACAGTAACTGATTCTACTTGTGAATCAGAGTACATAGCAACAAGTTAGGCGACAAAGGAGGCGATATGGCTGAAAAACTTTATTGGAGACCTTGGAGTTGTACCAACTATACAGGAGCCTATAAAGATTTTCCTTGACAACAATAGTGTGGTTTCCTTAGCCAAGGAACCAAGAGATCATGGTAGATCCAGTCACATTGACATAAAATATCACTTCATAAGACACAAGATAGAAGAAGGACTCCTCAAGGCAAAGAGGGTATCAATAGAAGAGAACCCCGTAGATGCCCTCACAAAGGGACTGACTAGGGTAAGGTATTGGCAGCATGCGAGGAGCATCGGGCTGAGAGAAAATATTAGTTGTAATAAGTAGATAGCTATTTTTGAAACTTGTAAAATGTGGTTGACATTTGATGATTAAATAAAAGTTGTTGTTTATTTATAAGTGAGGTGTTACTATCTTATGTTGATCATTTATTATTGTTTCAATTTTGCATGTTCTGACTTCCAAAATAATTATTTTATTCAAAACTCTCCACAGTCGGTCATACGTTGGAAGTAAGTATTGAATTAAGACTGTCATGAATTTGGCTTGTAAGATTTGTCTAAGGTGCATTAGATATTGCAATGGTTGCTGCAACATTCATGAGTGCTCATAAGGTATGAGTATTGGATTAAACCCACACTTACTTGTATCACTTCATGGAATTTATCTCGAGTGATCGTGAGATGGTAATATCATATATATCTTCATACCAAGAGACATGAGTTGTTGACTATGAGTTGATTATCCATTGATTCTATGAAAACGCATCAGTAACTTGATGTCATAAAATGTGCTTTTGTGCATAACTCAACAAGTAGTTAGTACAAGCATATGAGTCAAAGTTTATCAGTTTCTTCTAGCAATAAAAGCGATATCTGGTCCCCTTGATGATTTGGTTTTGACTTATGTGCCGGGCCCGGTCAGAACCTAATTGATGTGTTCAATTTAGTTATGTGTCAAACAAATCTGAGATTGAGAAACAACTGTTGGACAATAAATATGACATTGTTCCATGTATTTGTCGATATGTTGAGAACAGAGGATTATATGATCACTTATCTAAAATGGCATTTCATAGTTCAACAGAGTTCTAATGACCTACGATTGCTGGTTGGTTCCTGAAGTTATACTTGCAACTATAGTTATCAGACTTATCCAAGTGGGAGACTGTTGGATAAGGTGTCTAACTCCGTAACTATATTTGGTATGAACTTGACCCGACCCAGCATGGTCCATTTGGGTTGCACTTCACCTAACAATTTGTATGGGTATATTTTCGAGAATAAGATGTTTATGATCTATTAATATATTATAAGTTATAATATATTAATATGAAATCATATTATTTAATTAGTGTTAATCGAGAATTGATTTTGGAATTAATTTAGTGATCAAAAGAGGCTAATTAAATATGGACTCTTAAATATATATGGATTGGGCTAAGATTTATTTAGGATTGGCTAAGAGTATATGGAAGTCCATGGATAGTCCATGGAGCTTTTAACCCATGGATCCTAGGTAAATGAAGAGTCATGGGTATTAGGGTTTAACTCTAATCCTCCATACTATATAAAGAGGTCCTTGGTTCTAGAATTGGAACTAGTGTGTGTGAGAAACAAGAGTGGGCTGATTTTAGTGAGCATCATATTCTCTCAAGTACTTCCAAATTGTTTTGGGTGATTTGTGACACCACTTAAGGCATCCACACTATTTGTGCTAGGCTCTAAAACTCCAAGCAATCAACTAAAAAAGAAAGGTATATTATTCTACTTAAAGTTTTGTATTACAAGTACCCCGTAACATGGTAGTTAGGTTGTAAACCTTGGAAAACAAATTTGCATGTATTTTAGAGAAAACATAGATCCAAGGTTTCTAGGGTTACTTGTACACCATAGGAGTGTTAGAATGCTCAAAACCCAACATAAACAAGGTTTTACCTTTTCTTTTAATAATGAAATTGGTGGTAGTAATGCTTATTACAATGGTGTATTTTATTTTGAAGCATTACCTTGTAATGGTATATATGAAACTGTGATGGTCGTAGATAACTTAGGAAATAATGTGTTACACATTGATTCTTCCAATGATTTAGATAAGGCATGCTTGTGTTATTGTCGTCTTGGATATGTCAACAAGAAGCGCATAGCCCAACTCCAAAAGAATGGAGTTTTGGAGTCATTCGACTTAAATTCAGATGACACTTGCGAATCTTTTTTACTTGGAAAGATGACCAAGTCACCCTTCACTGGTACTTGTAAAGGGGTGAAGGTCGGTTGGATCTCATACAAACTAATGTGTGTGAACCATTCAGATTTGCCACAAGGGATGCTAACCGTTTCTTTGTGACCTTCACTGATGATTACAGTAGGTATGGCTATATCAACTTAATCATGCATAAGTCAAAAACCCTTGAAAACTTTAAAGAGTTTAAGCAAGAAGTAGAGAATCAATTTTGCAGGGAGATAAAGATGGTGCAATACAATCGAGGAAGAGAGTATCTTAGCATCGAGTTCCTTGACTATCTTAAGGAATGTGGAATTGTTATACAATTGATGCCACCTCGGACACCACAACTTAATGGTGTGGCTGAGAGGTGCAATAGAACCTTGCTAGATATGGTTCGCTCCATGATGAGTCAAGCTTCATTACCTATCTCATTCCATGGGTATGCCTTAGAGACTGCCGCCCATATCCTTAATCTAGTCCCTACCAAAATGGTTTCCAAAACACCTCACGAGATGTGGACAGAGAAGCTTCCCTTGTTAGACCATATCAAAGTTTTGGGTTGCGAGGCTTTCGTGAGATGCGAGACTCATGACAATCTCGAACCTCGGAGTGAGCGATGTATTTTCATCGGCTACCCACAAAAGTCCTTTGGATATCTCTTCTATATACCGAGTGAAAATGTTGTCTTCGTTGCGAGGAGAGGAGTTTTTCATGAGAGCGAACTCATATGCCAAGAGGACAGTGGGAGGCAAGTTGACCTTGAAGAGCTTCAAGAGTCAAGCAGTGCAGTAACCTCAAACACTATCACTAAACCTGAGGAGGAAAATCTGGTTGAACCATTTGATGAGTCCATACCTCTCAGGCATTCCAATGGAGTTAGTGTTACACCTTTGTTGTATGGTTTCCATATAACAGCTAAAGGTGATACATTTATTAGTGATAGCACACTGGTAAATTTGGATGAACCTAACAACTACAATGAAGCCATGGTAGGCCCCGAGTCTACAAAATGGAAAGAGGCTATGGATAGCGAGATTCAGTCCATGTATGATAATCAAGTTTGGAACTTGGTTAACAATGTACCGGGTCATAAGACAGTCGGGTGCAAATGAATCTTCAAGAAGAATACCGACAAGGATGGGAAAGTACACACATATAGAGCATGAATGGTTGCAAAGGGCTTTACTCAAACTCATGGAGTTGTCTATGATGAGACCTTCTCACCAGTAGTGAAGATTAAATCTATAAGGGTTATGTTGGCCATAGCTGCATTTCATGATTATGAAATATGGCAAATGGATGTCAAAACCGTCTTCTTTAATAGAAAGTTAGCTGAAGATGTTTACATGAGTCAACCAGAAGGTTTTGTCAATGCAAAATACCCTAATAGAGTGTGTAAGCTTGAGAAATCCATTTATGGATTTAAACAAGCATCTCGCAGATGGAATCTTTGTTTTGATGAGAAAGTCAAAGAGTTTAGATTTTTGAGAAGTGAGGATGAGTCTGTGTATATGTCAAAGCTAGTGGGAGTATAGTGAGCTTTCTGGTATTGTATGTAGATGACATACTGCTCATAGGAAACGACATCCCAAACTTACAGGAGGTTATGTGCTAGCTTGGGAAGTATTTTGCTATGAAGGACCTCAGAGAAGCTGCTTACATCCTAGGGATAAGTATATTGAGAGACATGAGTATAAGAATAATAGGACTTAGTCAAAGTACCTACTCAGACAAGGTGTTTAACCGTTTCAGCATGGAGAACTCCAAGAAAGGTGACCTAGCTGTCCAAAGCAATACCAAATTGAGTAAGACTCAGAGTCTGAGTATAGAGGCTGAGAGAGTAGAAATGATTAGAATACCATATGCTTCCGCAGTTGGCTCGATCAAGTATGCTATGACTTCTACTCGCCCTGATGTGGCCTTTGCTTTGAGCATGGTCAGAAGTGATGGGTTTTGAGCATTCTAACACTCCTATGGTGTACATGCAACACTAAAAACCTTGAATCTATGTTTGACTAAGATACATGCAAATAATTATTTTTCCAAGGTTCTTATCCTAACTAGCATGGCATAGGGTACTTGAATCAAATAAAGCTAGTAGAATTACTTACCTTGTAGTTGTAGTTGATTGCTTGGAGTTTGAGAGCCTAGCATGAATAATGTGGATGCCTCAAATGGAAATCACAAATCACCACAAACCTGGAAACTTGAGAGAATAGTCACAACCTTTCTTGAAATCGGCCCTCTTAGTATACTCACCACAACTAGTGTGATTTCAAGAACTAAAGCTTCCTTTATATAGTGTGGTGGAATAGGGTTACAGCCATGTAAACCCTAATACCCATGTCTTTTTATTTCCATGAGATCCATGGGTTAAAGCTCCATGGAGTATCCATGGACTTTCCATGCAAGCCTAGCCCATTCAAAATAAGCATTAGCCCACACTATATAAATACAAGAGCCCATATTTAATTAGTCATACTTTCGATCTCTAAATTAATTCTAAATTAATTATAGATCATTACTAATTAAATAATATGATTTGATATTAATATATTAGAACTTATAATATATTAATAAACCATAACTTATACTATTCTCAAAAGATTATCCATAAATTGTTCGGGTGAAGTGCGACCCAAATGGACCATGTCGGGTCGGGTCAAGTACATACCAAATATAGTTATAGACTTAGACACTATATCCAACAGTCTCCCACTTGGATAAGTCTAATAACTAAAGTTGCAAGTATGACTCCATGAACTGATCAACAATTGTAGCTCTTAAAACTCTTTTGAACTATGAAGTGCCATTTTTGTTAAGTGATCGTATAATCATGTGTTCTGGATATCAGCCGGACAAATACATGGAACATGGTCTTGCTTATTGTCCAGCATTTGTTTCCCGATTTCCGATTTGTTTGATGTAGAACTTAACTGAACACATCAATTTAGTTCTTACCGGGCCCGATACATAGGTCAAAACAAAATCATCGAGGGGCCTAGATATTGCTTCTAATCCTATAAGGAACATAAAAACTTCGACTCATATGTTTGCTCTACTATTTGTTGAATTACACACAAAGGCATGGTTTATAACATCGAGTTACCAATACGTTTTCGTGCAATCTATGCATAACCAACTAATAGGCAACAAATCATATCTCTAGGTTTGAAGACTTATATGATATTACCGTCTCACGATCACTCGAGATAAATTCCATGAATTGATACTAGTGAGTGTAGGTTGAATCCAATACTCAGAACTTATGAGCACTCATGAGTGTTGTAGCCCCGCTTTGTCTAACATCTTAGACCTCTACAAGCCAACCCATGAAAATCTTGATTCATATCTACTTCCAACATATGAACGACTGTGGAGAGTTTGAATAATATGATATAAACCATAACATAATTATTCTGGAAGTCAAAACATGCAAAAAGAAATAATAGTAAACGACTAACAAGAGATAGCAACACTTTATTTATAAATAACAGTTTTTATTTATCATCAACTGTCAATTACATTTTACAGATTTCAAGATTATCAAACTACTAAAACTAATATCATCCTTCATCCCAATGCTCCGAGCATGCTGGAGATGCTTAACCTGAGTCAGTCCCTTCGTTAGGGGATCTGTTGGTGTCACACCCCAGAACCACACGGCGGAAACGTCCGAGGGCTCATGTGACTCAAATTGAATATCATCACAATGAATATGCATGAAACATAACATAAACTTCACCATGCATGAATAAATTACAACTGACATTGTTCACATAAAGTACATTGTCTAAATATTACATATTCATATCATAATTGTTTGAAAGTTTTCAAAAGCATAACACCCTAACATACTTGGTACTACTCCCCAGCTTACTTGTTACCTCAGAATACAAGTTATTTTGAAAAACGTCAATATATGGAATGTTGGTGAGTTCATAAGCATCGTTGTTTTAAAAATGTTTGTATAGTTTATAAAAGCCATAAAATCCGATATTTTCTGAAAAGACAATTGTTTTTACCAAAGTGTGAAGATCCATAGTTTTGTACATGGGTGATTTCAAAGCGTGTATAAATGACAAGTATTGCATGATAGTTATTCAAAAGTACGAGTGAATGGTGTTGATTTCCTCAAAAAACCCGATGTTTTCCGATAACATAAAATAATATAATTGTTTCGAATTGTTATACCATCACAACACTTGATTATGCTTTTCCTTGATTACTCGGATATTATTGGATTTATTTATGTGAGTCGTTATAACCATGCATTATAATGACTAGTTCGTCTGTCTTCGCATTCTAACGAACGCTGGAATTGATCTTAAGATTTTGTCACCGTAGACAGGCCGAGTCTAACTGTAGCGAGCAGCTGAGGTGTGGGGGAGTCACCCTCGTATACATCTATACACAAACTCTCGCTCTCCCTCTAGGAGACTTTGATTATAAGTATAGACTACAAACGACCAATAAGGTGCCGCCCATTATTACTCACTGAATCAAATTGAATTTGATTACCATTGATTAATGACTTGTATTTGTTTACTGAATTGAAGGTAAGCCTAACAAATGAGAAGAAGAGGATTACAAAGTCTTGCTAATTACGTGTAATATTTAAGGTTGTTGGGTATACGAAGGACACATAGGCCCATTTCGCATTTAATTTATTTGGACCCTACTAGCAATGCTAATGGGCCACTGAGGCCCAATAGCACTTGAAAGCCATTGAGGGTCCCTTAAACATGTAATTGGGTCACTGGAGGCCCAATAACATTGATTTTTTTATCGTTGAGCTCAAAAGTTATGTTAATGGGTCGCGAAGGCCCAATAAGCATGATTTGAGACTTTCAAGCCCAAAGATTCGAATGTTTACTTGTTTTAGGTATAGTATAATTGTTGGAAAGTTTGATTAAACGATTGTTAATTTCATACCGGCACAAGGCCGGTCGGTTGTTTATAACGATATTTGGAATTATACATATATTCATCTTTCTATTTTCATGAGTTTTATTTGGTATTTTTGACTCAAATATCATAATAATAAAATAATTGGTTCAAAATACTGGTTTGACCCTTTTCAGCCATTCTTTAATAAAAACGACATTTTTAGTCCCTTATTAAAAAAAAGACATTTTAGGCCCTTAAACCATTTTCTTGACATTTTTGACCCATAGACTTGTTTAATAGACGTTTTAGTTCAAAATTGACTTTTTTCAGTTTCAGCCCCTCCAGTAAAGAGTTTTTCAATTTAAGCATAAAGTTTTCGCAACTTTTACATTTTTGGCCCAAATCCAAAAAGTTGATATTTGTGATGCTTGTTTGGAAAATAAATCACTCTAACCCTCGAATTAGTTTTGTTTACCCTTTTACCCCTTCTTTTGAGGAGTTTACCATTTCAATCCCTTGAAAATTGTATTTTTCGCAATTTTTGGCTCAATGGGCTGAAAAGCCCAAAATTTGGCCCATTAAGCTACAAATTACATTTCTAGCCCTTAAAAGAGTATGATATTCATAAAAATATTTATTTTTTACTGTTTTGACTCTTTTAGTCCTGAAGAAAATCGTGGATGGCAATTTTCAACCGAACTTTTGTTTATTTGACAAATTAAGTCCAAAAATGGGTTTTATGTTGTAACATGCTTATTATAACCTTAGATGGTAAATTTTTTTAACTTGTTAAGTGTAATACATACTAGATCACATATTTTTCCCCCATGAACTATAGATCTCGAAATATCTTTCATTTTGGCACATATTTACCACATAAACAAAAGAAATCACACATAACATACAAATACACATAGATCTACCTATTTTACTTGTATTCTCCCCCATAAAACATGTGAAAACCGAAAATAGAGGGGTATGAACTCACATTTTCTTGTTGTTTTCGATTTGAAGAAGAAATGGAATAGTTTGATGTTATTTTCGGCTTTAGCAAGCCCTCCTTGAATAGATCTCGAACTTATGGAGGTTTTCTAAGAGTATGATCACATAATGCTTAGAATGGATGATCTTAGCATGGAAATGAAGTTATAAAACTTAGAGGTGTAAGGACTTACCAAGGGAAGATGAGTTTTTGGTGTAAACCTTCTTGATCCACCTTATATCTTCGAAAATTTGAGAAGGAAATGAAGACTTTTTAGAGAGAGTGAGGTTGAAAGAAGCTGGTGTAATGTGTGTGTGTGTGTGTTGTGATTTCAGCCAAGAGATAAGAAGAAGAGAGGGGAGGTGAGAGATGAGGTGATATGCATGGAAATATGAGATTTACGCATGGGTTTCCAATGGGTAATTATGAGGTGTCTCGCCCTCATAATTCTATATTTCTCTTTTTTTTTCTTTTGTTTCCTACTTGGGCTGAGATTTGGGTTGTATAAGAAGGAAAGGAGTCATTTTGAGCCCATGTTAGAATTTATGAGGCTCAAGTAACATTCTTCGGCCCATTGGGCCTCTGGAGTCATTCACGACCCAACATACATCAAAGAATGAGTTTTATGGCTCATTAGGGCTAATTAGGTTTGTTATGACCCAATAAGGCCCATTAAAGATAAATAGTCCATTCTAGGCTTATGAGGCCCAAAATATTATGTTTCATGCAAATGGGTCCAAATTAGGGTCCATTTAAGGGCCCCAAGCCAAAAATAGTCAAATTGGAAGCTTATTGGTCCATTAGGCCCAATAAGAAAATCCTAGTCCAAAATGGACTTAAACCGGGATTTTTAGGGTTTCCAACTTTTGTTGAATATTTGAAAGATTTTATAGGGTATTTGATGGGATTTTGTTGTCATTGAATAAACATCATACATGTTTTAGCTACAATGTCATTCTTTGTTAAGTGTTTACAACGTATCAGAATTCCTAGTTATGACATCATCCCCCCGTTAGAGGGAATTTCGTCCTGGAATTCTTTTTAAAGCTAGATTAGAGAATGCGAGAATAGGTGAGGGTACTTCTGCTTCATCTGGTCTTCGCATTCCCATGTGAATTCTGGTCCATGTTTCGCGTTCCACCGAACTTTCTCAATCGGAATGCGACTTTGCTTAGTACGCTTCACTTCCCTGTCCATGATTTCAACTGGTGCTTCAATGAATAGGAGATTCTCATTGATTTCGATTTCTTCTAATGGAATGACGAGAGTTTCATCGGATAAGCACTTCTTTAAATTGGAAACATGGAACACAGGGTGTACACTACTGAGCTCAGTGGGTAGCTGCAGTCTATAAGCCACTGGACCGACTCTGGCAAGAATCTCGAAAGGTCCAATGTACCATGGGTTTATTTTTCCCCATTTCCGAAAACAAATCACCCCTTTCCAGGGAGAGACATTTAACAACACTCGATCCCCGACTTGAAATTCCAAGGGCTTTCGCCGTTTATCAGCATAGCTTTTCTGCCTGTCTCGTGATGCTTGCAGTCGGGCTCTGATCTGAATTATCTTCTCGGTCGTTTTGCGTATGATTTCTGGTCCCGTTAATGCATTTCCTGGTGTCTGTCCTCTTTCTAGCGGAGTGTCACCTGCCTCCGCCCAACACAACGACAATCTACATTTACGCCCATACAATGCCTCGAATGGGTTAACTTTGATACTTGAGTGATAACTGTTGTTGTACGAGAATTCGATCAAAGGCAAGTGGGTATCCCACGACCTTCCAAAGACTATCACACATGCAAAAAACATATTTTCAAGCGTTTGAATGGTTCGCTCGCTTTGACCATCCGTTTGTTGGTGGTAGGCAGTGCTCATGTCAAGTTGTGTTCCCATAGCTTTCTGAAGCGATTTCCAAAAGCGTGAAGTAAACCTACTATCTCTATCTGAGATGATAGATAGGGGCACTCCGTGGAGTCTCGCGATTTACTTGATATAGGTCCTTGTCAATCGTTCCATCTTATATGACTCTTTTATTGGCAGGAAATGAGTGGATTTCGTCAACCTGTCAACTATTACCCATATGGTATCCAAACCATTAGTTTTCTTAGGTAGTTTACTCATAAAGTCCATAGTAATCCTTTCCCATTTCCATTCGGGAATTATTGGTTGTTGTATTAATCCCGAGCGCTTCTGATATTCCACCTTTACTTTAGCACACGTAAGCAACTTGCTAACGTAAGTGGCAATTTCTGCCTTCATGTTAGGCCACCAATAATCTTGCTTGATATCAAAGTACATTTTATCTGAACCCGAATGGACGGAGTATCGTGTCTTGTGGGCTTCATTCATGACTACTTCTCTGATTCTCCCAAGTTTAGGGATCCAAATGGAGTTCATGAAATAATATGTTTTGTCCTCTTTCACTTCAAAATTCTTTTCCATTTCACGTAACGCTTTGCTTGTTTTGTTTTCTACCTTTATGGCATCGAACTGGGCTGCCTTGATTTGCGAGGTCATGTGGAGTTGAATGGCTATGGAGAGAGTCTTCACACGATGATTCAAGTATTCTTTCCGACTCAAGGCATCAGCTACCATGTTAGCCTTACCTGGGTGGTACTTGATTTCACACTCATGATTGTTTAGTAGTTCAACCCATCTTCGTTGTCTCATATTCAACTCCTTTTGATTTAAAATGTGTTGGAGACTCTTGTGGTCCATGTAAATGGTGCACTTTGTACCGGAAAGGTAGTCCCGCCAAATATTCAAGGCGAAGACCACAGCTCCCAATTCAAGATCATGGGTGGTATAATTCACCTCACGTGTCTTTAGTTGTCGGGACGCATAAGCTATCACCTTCCCACGCTGCATAAGCACACAGCCTAAACCTTGATTCGACGCATCGCCGTAGACTACGAAGTCCTCTGTTCCCTCTGGTAGTGATAGTACTGGTGCACTGCAGAGTGCTCGCTTCAAAGTTCGGAATGCAATTTCTTGCTTATCTGTCCATTTAAAGGGTACAACCTTTTGTGTAAGCAAGGTAAGTGGCTTGGCTATTTTGGAGAAGTTCTGAATGAACCTTTTGTAATAGCCTGCGAGACATAAAAATTGACGAATTTCTGTGGGTGTCGTTGGGATCGCCCATCATTCGATGGCTTTGAATTTAAAAGGATCCACGTGTATCCCTTCTTGGCTAACAACATGACCCAAAAAGTTCACACTACGGAGCCAGAACTCACACTTCGAGAGTTTTGTGTATAGCCTTTTGGTTCTTAGGGTTTCTAGGATTTGCCGGAGATGTCGGCCATGCTCCTCTTCGCTTCGAGAATAGACTAAGTTATCGTCGATGAAGACAATGAAAAAGTTGTCAAGGAATGGTCAACAGATTCGATTCATTAGGTCCATGAATGCGGCAGGCGCATTCGTTAGACTGAAGGGCATTACGAGAAATTCATAATGTCCATAACGAGTTCGGAAAGCGGTTTTGGGGATATCCTCCTCCCGGACTTTGAGTTGGTGATATCTGGATCGTAGATCGATCTTAGAGAAGTAACTTGCTCCTTGGAGTTGGTCAAATAGATCGTCGATTCGCGGAAGCGGATAGCAATTACTGATAGTGAGCTTATTTAGTTCCTTGTAGTCGATACAAATCCTAAAGGAACCGTCTTTCTTCTTAACAAAGAGAACCGGAGCTCCCCTGGGTGAAAAACTTGGTCGAATGAATCCTTTGTCTAAAAGTTCCCTGAGTTGGCGGGACAACTCTTGCATCTCCGCAGGAGCCAATCTGTAGGGCGATTTGGCGATGGATGTAGCTCCTGGTACAAGATCAATTCGAAACTCGACTTGTCTTTCTGGGGGTATCCCCGGAAGATCATAGGAAAGACATCCGAAAACTCGCAAACCACGGGGATGTCTCGAATATTGACTTCTTCTTTGGACTTATCCACAATCTGAGCAAGAAACGTTAAGTCCTTCTTTCGTAGATACTTCTGTTCCTTAATGCACGAGATAAGGCAAATGTTCGTGCTGGGTTTGTCCCGATATATAATTAGGGTTTCGTGATTTAGGAGGTGAGGGAGAACGACCTTCTCGTGACACATAATTTCAGCGTGGTGGGGGCTTAACCAGTCCATGCCGATAATCATATCAAAACTCCTAATGGAAACAGGCATTAATTTTATTTGAAAGACATGTAGGTTCAAGGTCAGGGTACATCCGATGTAGATTTCCCCAGTGGATTTTGTTTTCCCATTAGCCGTTTCCACCGTAAAGGTTTGATTGAGCTTCTGGGGTTGTTGATTTAATAATTGTTTGAACCTATTACTCACAAAGCTTCGTTCTGCCTCGGTATCAAATAGAATGCATGCATGATTGTGGTTTAGGAGAAACGTACTGGTGACAATAGGGGGATCCTGAACCGCTTCTCCCTGACCCATGGTCAGCACCTTCCTATTCCTCCATTCCCAGGGTTGTTGTTGTTAGGGCAGTTTCGATGGAAATTGTCACACCCCAAAACCGAGAACGGCGGAAACGTTATGGGGCGGAGGACGTCATGTATAATAACAACAACAAAGTAAAGTAGTAAACAAGCAACAACATCATCCATTGCATTAATAAAATAATTATTATACAATTGTATTCTGTCAAATTTTGATAAACACTAAAGCATAAATCAAAATGAAAGATAAGTCTTGAACAAGCTCCATCTTCCTTTCTCCTGGCGTCGGTACCTGTCTATGATGACCTGAGGATACAAGTAATTTTGAAAGCGAGTATCAGCTTTGAAGCTGGTGAGATCATAAGTATTTAGTGTCTTGATTTGTATGTAAGAATTTGTAAGTCTATGTATTGTAAGAATTTGAAAGTGTATATGAATTGTAAGTGTTTGAAAAACCCTAGAATCCCTATGATTCCTTCTAGTATATGAAGGTGTCTTCTACCAAGACCTAACTGTTCTGTGTGTGTGTCTCTTGTAAGAGTATGTATTTTCCAAAGTATAACTATCATTATCCAAAAATATAGTTTGTACATTTATGTTTAAGTGAGGTTATCACTAAAAATATGTAATGGGAAAATTAACGTAGTACTACAACGTAGCTCTAAAAGCACTACTACCGTACTAACTACCTTAAACCGGATTTTAGGCTAAGGCATTCTGTGATAAATTGCACCATACTATCGACTGATAAAAACGACATAAAGAACGGTCGTAATAACGGAATGACGTTTGGCACCCGCCGACCTGTAGGTCCGGCTGTAGCTAGCAGCAAGGTGTAGGATAGTCAATCCAGCATAGATCTATACACAAAATCATACTATGGACTGGTTCATCGACATGAGAATGGTCGAAATAAGGTATGACGTTTGGCACCCGCAGACCTGCAGGTCCGGCTGTAGCTAGCAGCAAGGTGTAGGATAGTCAATCCATTATAGAATCTATACGCAAACTCAACGCTCTCCCTCCAAGAGAATTCTGGCTACAACTCGGGCCATGACATTTAAGGCATGCTCCGATATAGTGGATCACAATTGTTAACGTATTAATGTAAGGGTAATGTTTCTCGTTCTAGTATAGTTGTATATGTTCTCGTCCTAGTATAGTTGTATATGTTCTCGTCCTAGTATAGTTGTATATGTAATGTACAGTAATGTTCTAGAAAGTATTGACTCATGAATGAACTGACTCATTGTATGATACCGCGTTCTAGTAAAGGTTCTGGTATCTTCCTGACCTACCCATATGGTAGCTTACTAGTAATCTAAGTGGTACGTATGGACATGGATGTATACCTTTGCTACCCAAGGGCATAGGATGAACTGAAAGCACCTTTTATGACTTTATATGTACACATGATATATAACTAATATTTAAACGACCTTCGGACGAGTATCCAATATCCCACCAGACCACATCTCAAGGCGCGAAAAGGAAATAGGGTGGATAGCCTTCCTAAGTCTTTTAAACATTTCTTATATAACTATACATATAGAGGCATGCAATCTATAATATAAAAGCATAAATAAGTTTGGTAAAACATTTGAAACATAAATATTAGTTTAAGGAAAGATCGACTTGATGTCAATCTATAAAACAATTTGAAGGCATAAGTTTGATAAAAACAATATAAGTATAAGGAACATTTGTTTGAAACACAGTTGTAAATAAGTTTGAAATATGATAAACAGAGTAAGA
This sequence comes from Lactuca serriola, assembly GCF_051521515.1. NCBI lineage: Eukaryota > Viridiplantae > Streptophyta > Magnoliopsida > Asterales > Asteraceae > Lactuca > Lactuca serriola. The sequence continues at coordinate 118,944,036 of NC_136416.1, forward strand.
GGTACAGTGTAATAAGGAGTTTAAAACATATAAAATGTTTATAAAAATCATTTGAAGGAAGCTGTTTGGTAAAACGGCTAATGAGTAGCCAAATCTTTTGAATGCTGTATATTAATCACATGTGATTGATGTAATAAGTAATATAATGCTACATACTAATCACATGTGATTGACATAATAAGTAGCATGATTCTACTTGTATCCCCCACCCATAAAACATTTAAAATAGTTTAAAACATTATTTAAGGGGTATGAACTCACTTGATTGAAGTGGTTGATTTGAAATAGTCGAGAGAAGAATCGAGCAGAACTTCGACAGGAAGAGTTGAAAACGTGGGAAAATCTCGGGATTCTCGGGAATCTCGGGAATCTCGAGAACACAAAACCTTCCTTCGGGACTTGAAGGTGAAAACCGGGGCTTTGGGAGGGTCTCGGGGGCTTAAACGTAGAGTTTCGGCGCGAGAAACAAGGGAACTGAGCAATGGAACTTGGAGCCCTTGAAATCTATTTATAGGGGCATTTTTGGGGTGTGCCACGTCGTGGCAACCTTTTTCCATGTCGTGGGCTTGGTCGTCACTGCATGCGTCATCCCAAGTTGCATCTGGGGGCCTCCCGGAGGTGTCAGGAGATTTTCTACGTCGTGGCACTGCTTGCCACGTCGTGGTCTCTGACAGCCTCGAATATCGGGTCTCGAACTTGTAAAATCCGTAACTTTCGCATACGAGCTCTGTTTTCGACGTTCTTTATATGCACGCGTAGCTAAAAATATGATCTACAACTCTCATTTTGACTTCAATGGCAAATTTTGACTTTATTTTTAATTATTTATTTTTAACGAGCCGGGACACGAAAAGTCCGTTAAAAATCCATAACTTCTTCATCCGGTGTCCGTTTTCGTCAGACTTTTCGCCGTTGCGCTACTAATTTTGAGACCTTAGACTCTCATTTAGTTTGTTTTGGTCAAAAGTATCTCGAGCTCTATTTCGAGTTTTTAGCTGTCTACTGCTATACCCGAATCTTGGAAAAAATCATAACTTTCTCATACGAAGTCAGATTTGGGCGTTCTTTTTATGTACGCTCACGGTTTGAGGTTATCTATAACTTTCATTTAGATACTTAAGGCTAAAAACTATTGTATTGAAACTTCACGTTTTTTGTTTAATCGGTGATGCCGGTTTTGCTGAGAATCTTCGGTTGGTCATAACTTCTTCGTTATAACTCGGATTTTAGGGTTCTTTATATGTACGAAAACCTTGATACGATTCCTACTACTCTATTTAACCCAAATAAGATTTTAGGAAAGTTATATTTTGACCTAAATTTGATTGGTTTTACATTACATTGTCTCGAAATATCGAGTTGTCACATCATCCCCCCGTTAGAGGGAATTTCGTCCCGAAATTAGAGTTTAGGCAAGGAAGTATGCACGAATGATCGAGTCGTGAGGAGGAAACTTCCTAATCGATTGGTTCTAGCGCACTTAGGTGAAATCGGGTCTCGGTTGGCATTCCAACGAACCTTCACTAACTGGCGACGGCGTTGCTTCGTCCGCTTGACCTCTCGGTCGAGGGTCACTACGGTTCTAATACGAAGGCGAGGATCTCGACGAGTGGACTTGCAAGAGTCCTAACGGAAAGGTATGGTTTCACGATCGAGATGCGAAGAGTAGAAAGTACGTTACTGAGTTCGCGGAGTAGGTCTGGTTTGTGTGATGCACATGACCGATTCTGATAAGAATCTCTGAGGTCCTGTCTAACTTGGATTTAGCTTTCCACGCTTTACGAAGCGTATTAAGCCATTCCCAGAGTGAGTTATCCTAAAGAACTTGGTCACTCACTTGGAATCTCAAAGGTTCCTTTTCTTGCGTAACTTCCCAGTCAAAGGCCACCCATTGCTGGGTCAAAGTCGTACGAGTTTCTGTAGTTCGCGAGGAGTTCTGAATGAACTAAGGCGGTAGGTCGGTAAGACCTAGAATCTGGCAAAAAACTGTCGGCGTCTCTGGTGTCGATAAATGCTCAACGGGTTTGACAAATTGAAAGAGTACTCAAAATTTCCCACATTACTAACAATGTGTCCTAGAAATTTGACTCTTCAATTTCAAAACTCATGCCTAGAGAACTTTGCTAAAGTTCCTTTGTAGGAATCTTACCATGGGCTTTCTTCTTACTATGAGGGTAGATAAGTAAGTCATTACATGGAGAAATGATGACTGATCCCAGTAAGAAAGACTTAACTCTATTCATTTAGCTCATGAAAACTATGGGCGTATTGGTCCTATCCGAAGGGTATCACTACGAACTCGAAGTGTCCGCATCGAGTTCAGGAGACAGTCTTCCGGAAATCCTCCCCTAACACTCGAACTGGTGATATTCGGATTTCAGATCCATTCCTGGAAGTAGTTTCTTTTCTTGCGTTTGCTGAACCATTTTGTCTATGCGAGGCAGAGATAACGCTTTCTATGAAAGTCTTGACGGAGTCCTCGATAACCGAGGTACATACAATGTGATCTGTCGATCTCTGGAAGAATACGAACGGGGTTCTCTAGGGTGAGAAACCTAGTCTTTTAATTCTATTTCTGTGTAGTTCGCTAAGTTGTCCAGACTGTTCTTGTATTTCCGTAGGTGTTTAAACTATAGGGTGATCTGTTTACGGGAGTCGTATGGGTTCTAAGTTTGTTCACATGACGATGTGATTACTCGTATACTTAGGCAGTTCTCCGTCCTGAAGTCCATTTTAGAATTCATACAGGGCTTCACGATCACAATTTCGTGTATACGAGTCGTATATAATTAAGATTGAAAAGGTAGTCGAATAACTGATTCTTCCTTACCCTCACATCCCATTGAGGAAAAGAGTTAAGGCGAAATCATTCATTCTAAACCTGTAGAACCTTGATTATATAACACTCTTATGTATACCTTCCTCAGTGATAGATCATCCGCATGAATTCCTGGATTGAACTTGACGTACTGCACGAGTGGTACTTCGGGGATTTCTTCGGAAAGAAAATAACTAACAAGTACTCCTGGAATGAGTACTTCGGCGTTCTGATGTGACGGTTTCGCTGGAAAAGTGATCTAGAAGAAAGAGATGTACGTATGAAGCTGATTTGGCGTCGATCAAATTGAATCTGATTGTATGATAATGTCGGAATCATACAGAAACTTTAAAGACATTAGAATTAAACATAAGACGATTACAGACAAAACACAACTGTGCAACCATGAACAGAGTTAAAGTACTTTAGATTTACCACAAGACTATTGCTGCGAATAAGATATACTACAAAAGACAAGTATACGCAGCACGAGAATTCCTATACAGACAGGATCTCGCAAAAGGTAAGACTCTAGTTGCACTAGTGCTAGATAGTTTATAAGTCTGTTACAACGAAATGCCTTAATTACATTAACGTGGTTACGGAGTAAGCTCTCATGCAGCTGTGATCCTAAGAATCTTCCCATCAGCACCAGAGTTTTGCGTTATCGGGCAATCCTTCTGGAGGTGTCCAATTTCACCGCATTGGTGACATATCTGGACAGCACCCACATCAGTGGAGGAAGTGAAGTGTCGAGTAGGAGTTATGGGGACACGGCTGCTTTCGTTGATCTCCCTTTCTGTGCAATTTCTGTAATAGTGCCCTGCCTCACCACAACTATAACAATGTAGGTTTGCTCCAGTAGTGGAGGTAATTCTACAGAAACGAGCAATGTGTCCCATCTTGTTGCAATTATTGCATTGCCAGGCTCAGCAAATTCCTTTGTGGTGGTGGTTGCACCGGTCGCACTTCGGGAGTGTTCCTTTATATGGTCTGCTCGGTACTGGGATGGCAGAGGTTTGTGGCTGTTGCCTGGCAATTCTCTGAAACCGTTTGCGTTCCACTTTGGCTTGACGTTTTCTTTTCTTGAACTATGAGTTGTTTTGGGTGGTGGCGACTGTTACTATTTGTTGATTCCCCGGACCATTAACACGATCGGGATTTTCAACTCCTTTTTCAGCCTTGTCTGCATTGGCAGTGCTGTGGTTTGCCAGGACTGCTGTCACGGCAGCCATCACGGCAGCTGTAACGGTGGCTTGAAAAGTAGTGGCGTCCATAGGAAAAGTAGAGGTCTCGTTGCTTGGCTGGTTGTTTCCGGATGACGGCATGATCCTGTAACACGCAAGGTAAGGGTTTTGTGTGCGATTCTGGTTGACCCTGATGTACTTAGATTGTTCATGTAAAGAGTAAGAGTATGATCTCGAAAGTTTGACCTATGTCCCTATGATGCAGTCCTAGTAAAGAATGAAAGTATGTTCGCGAAGGTTTGACCTACATCCCTATGATGCAGTCCTAGTACGGAATGGAAGTATGTTCGTAGAACGGTCTCAAGACGTTTGACGTTCGAGCTGAGGTATCGGGGTTGGTGAATAACAAGATCCAACCACTGAAAGAGACTTGGAAATGTCTCTGGAGATAAATCACCATAGTCCAATGAATTAACTAAAGCATGTTTCAGATAGACTCTAAATGAAAGTAAGATAAAAGTACTTGAATGAAGAATGACACAGAAGTTAGCCGGCTGTCAATATCTTTGATATTCACGATGTAAAGATTTTGGAAAATGACCTTGTAAAGGTCTTACATCATATCCACATAAGATAGTTACTGACAGCATAAAGACCTAACTAAAGTACCTACGGTACAAGATAATTTCATAGAAAATGCCACATCGGGCATAGACAGACTAATACGATTCCTCTTTATAAGGAAATAAAGTAAGGCGTCTACTGCTGGCGACGGTCATTCCTCTGGTGAACTCTTAGTTCAACCAATTGACGTTCCATGTCAAGTAGGTGTCTTTCGCACACCATCTGGCGTACTCGGAGCTCTATGACTTCGGCTCGTGATTCAGCCAGTGTTTGCAGTAGGGTTTCATAGTTTCTCTCTGATCTCTCGTGTGCATCTTCTAGATGAATGGTGTGGAGGGTATGCATTCTAGCATAGGCGACTATTTCTGAAATATGATGTAGGGCTGTCCTGCCTTGAATCTCATTTTGGGCCTTTCTGCGGACCAAGATTGGCAAGGCTCTATCTGCTGAGCCCCCATTGTTCAAGTCGTAAAAGCTTCGGTCGCCATTGAATGGCATGGGTTGATCTTGTCCTTGGCTCCATATTTCCAAGCATTCCACCCACTCAGGTTCGGGCCATGAAAAGCCGGACGAGGGTTAGGAATTGGAAAGTAGCTGCTTGGGGTAGGTTCTCAACCTCTGGTTCGGAGTTATCATCATACGAAAGGTCTTTATCATGGTAATCATCCGAGGGGATAGGATGATCATTCTCTGGTTCTTCTCCAAACCAACCAGCTATGACTTAATTCGGAAGATACTGGTTGTCAAGGGGATGGAGCCCAGCTATGATTTCTATGCGAGAATTTAGGGTAAGAGGATAATTATTAGACGAACTATCTAGATAATTATTTAGAAAACCTTCATTAGTTACATCGCTATTTGTGAAGTGCATACCAGCTATGTGTAATGTAAACAGGATAGACCTTCGAATAAGTGACCTTAGTTCCAAATTCACACAGAATAGGGGTAAGGCAAAATTTCCACAAATTCTAAGTCTATAACATCCTAATTACATATAGCCTCAGTGTATCCACTTAGCAACTATCAACTTAATAATGAAGATCCCGTTTTAATTTTCAAGTATAAAGTACTTATAGTAACACCAAAAACTCCTATAGTGTTTTAAATTTATTGTTATGTTCTATTGTTCTCATTGTGGTAGGGTTGGTAAGATTTTAGCATTGTTGCAACCACACACTTAAACTTAGGCACATGCTAGTCAACCCTCGGATAATATAGGCGATCAGGCTATATCTTCCCAGTTTTGACCATATGTCTCTAAGCCCACTTGTGTTGCCCAACAATCGTAATTCTTTTGTACTGTCCTAGTGACACTGATTTTAGTATGAATGCATTACTTAAATATTTTACTATTTAAAGTATAAACTCTTGGTCAGAGTATTTTTAATCCCTTATGTATTTATAGTTAGTATATCTTTTATGGGTTGATATACATAATTCACTATAAACAATGCTCTGATACCAATCTGTCACACCCCAAAACCGAGAACGGCGGAAACGTTATGGGGCGGAGGACATCATGTATAATATCAACAACAATGTAAAGTAGTAAACAAGCAACAACATCATCCATTGCATTAATAAAATAATTATTATACAATTGTATTCTGTCAAATTTTGATAAACACTAAAGCATAAATCAAAATGAAAGATAAGTCTTGAACAAGCTCCATCTTCCTTTCTCCTTGCATCGGTACCTATCTATGATGACCTGAGGATACAAGTAATTTTGAAAGCGAGTATCAACTTTGAAGCTGGTGAGATCATAAGTATTTAGTGTCTTGATTTGTATGTAAGAATTTGTAAGTCTATGTATTGTAAGAATTTGAAAGTGTATATGAATTGTAAGTGTTTGAAAAACCCTAGAATCCCTATGATTCCTTCTAGTATATGAAGGTGTCTTCTACCAAGACCTAACTGTTCTGTGTGTGTGTGTCTCTTGTAAGAGTATGTATTTTCCAAAGTATAACTATCATTATCCAAAAATATAGTTTGTACATTTATGTTTAAGTGAGGTTATCACTAAAAATATGTAATGGGAAAATTAACGTAGTACTACAACGTAGCTCTAAAAGCACTACTACCGTACTAACTACCTTAAACCGGATTTTAGGCTAAGGCATTCTGTGATAAATTGCACCATACTATCGACTGATAAAAATGACATAAAGAACGGTCGTAATAACGGAATGACATTTGGCACCCGCAGACCTGCAGGTCCGGCTGTAGCTAGCAGCAAGGTGTAGGATACTCAATCCAGCATAGATCTATACACAAACTCATACTATGGACTGCTTCATCGACATGAGAATGGTCGAAATAAGGTATGACGTTTGGCACCCGCAGACCTGCAGGTCCGGCTGTATCTAGCAGCAAGGTGTAGGATAGTCAATCCATTATAGAATCTATACGCAAACTCAACGCTCTCCTTTCAAGAGAATTCTGGCTACAACTCGGGCCATGACATTTAAGGCATGCTCCGATACAGTGGATCACAATTGTTAACGTATTAATGTAAGGGTAATGTTTCTCGTTCTAGTATAGTTGTATATGTTCTCGTCCTAGTATAGTTGTATATGTAATGTACAGTAATGTTCTAGAAAGTATTGACTCATGAATGAACTGACTCATTGTATGATATCGCGTTCTAGTAAAGGTTCTAGTATCTTCCTGAACTACCCATATGGTAGCTTACTAGTAATCTAAGTGGTACGTATGGACATGGATGTATACCCTTGCTACCCAAGGGCATAGGATGAACTGAAAGCACCTTTTATGACTTTATATGTACACATGATATATAACTAATATTTAAACGACCTTCGGACGAGTATCCAATATCCCACCAGACCACATCTCAAGGCGCGAAAAGGAAATAGGGTGGATAGCCTTCCTAAGTCTTTTAAACATTTCTTATATAACTATACATATAGAGGCATGCAATCTATAATATAAAAGCATAAATAAGTTTGGTAAAACATTTGAAACATAAATATTAGTTTAAGGAAAGATCGACTTGATGTCAATCTATAAAACAATTTGAAGGCATAAGTTTGATAAAACAATATAAGTATAAGGAACATTTGTTTGAAACACAGTTGTAAATAAGTTTGAAATATGATAAACAGAGTAAGTGGTACAGTTTCATAAGGAGTTTAAAACATATAAAATGTTTATAAAAATCATTTGAAGGAAGCTGTTTGGTAAAACGGCTAATGAGTAGCCAAATCTTTTGAATGCTGTATATTAATCACATGTGATTGATGTAATAAGTAATATAATGCTACATCCTAATCACATGTGATTGACATAATAAGTAGCATGATTCTACTTGTATCCCCCCCCCCCCATAAAACATTTAAAATAGTTTAAAACATTAGTTAAGGTGTATGAACTCACTTGATTGAAGTGGTTGATTTGAAATAGTCGAGAGAAGAATCGAGCAGAACTTCAACAGGAAGAGTTGAAAACGCGGGAAAATCTCGGGAATCTCGGGAATCTCGAGAACACAAAACCTTCCTTCGGGACTTGAAGGTGAAAACCGGGGCTTTGGGAGGGTCTCGGGGGCTTAAACGCAGAGTTTCGGCGCGAGAAACAAGGGAACTGAGCAATGGAACTCGGAGCCCTTGAAATCTATTTATAGGGGCATTTTTGGGGTGTGCGACGTTGTGGCAACCTTTTTCCACGTCGTGGGCTTGGTCGTCACTGCATGCGTCATCCCAAGTTGCATCTGAGGGCCTCCCGGAGGTGTCAGGAGATTTGCCACGTCGTGGCACTGCTTGCCACGTCGTGGTCTCTGACAGCCTCGAATATCGGGTCTCGAACTTGTAAAATCCGTAACTTTCGCAAAAGAGCTCTGTTTTCGACGTTCTTTATATGCACGCGTAGCTAAAAATATGATCTACAACTCTCGTTTAGACTTCATTGGCAAATTTTGACTTTATTTTTAATTATTTATTTTTAACGAGCCGGGACACGAAAAGTCCGTTAAAAATCCATAACTTCTTCATCCGGTGTCCGTTTTCGTCAGACTTTTCGCCGTTGCGCTACTAATTTTGAGACCTTAGATTCTCATTTAGGTTGTTTTGGTAAAAAGTATCTCGAGCTCTATTTCGAGTTTTTAGCTGTCTACTGCTATACCCGAATCTTGGAAAAATCATAACTTTCTCATACGAAGTCAGATTTGGACGTTCTTTTTATGTACGCTCACAGTTTGAGGTTATCTATAACTTTCATTTAGATACGTAAGGCTAAAAACTATTGTATTGAAACTTCACATTTTTCGTTTAATCGGTGATGCCGGTTTTGCCGAGAATCTTCGGTTGGTCATAACTTCTTCGTTATAACTCGGATTTTAGGGTTCTTTATATGTACGAAAACCTTGATACGATTCCTACTACTTTATTTAACCCAAATAAGATTTTAGGAAAGTTATATTTTGACCTAAATTTGATTGGTTTTACATTACATTGTCTCGAAATATCGGGTTGTCACAGAAATGCCCAGTCTTTCCACATCCATAGTAGGTGTGGCTTGGTCCTGCATTGTTGTCGCTGTTGTTGTTGTTGTTGTTGTTGTTGTTGCGGTTGTTGTTGTTGTTGTTGTTGTTGTTGTTGTTGTTGTTTCCTTGCTGCTGGTTCTGGGGAGGATAGGTCCTCCAATATTTTGTCGTGTCACCCTTTCGATTGGAACTGGTACAATGCATCTCCCTGCATTCGCCATTATGATGGAGACTGCACTTGTTGCACTTTGGGAGATTCCCAGAATACTGCCAAGGGGCACTAGGAGCAGCTGAGCCTGGAGCAAGTGGTGTGGAGGGAACTTGGGTGGTTCCTGCATTGACTGTCACTGTTTGTTGCTTTTTTGATGACTCTGAGCCTTGTCGCCCCTTTCTCTTGTTATTCTCCCCTTTCTTGTTGTCACTCTCCATCTTGCCCTCAGTTTCCCTTGGCTTCTCTCCCTTCTTGTAGTTGTGGTCGTATAGTTTCTTAGCCAACCTCTTGGCACTGTCGAAGGTTTCGGGATTTGCAGCTATCACATTTCCTTAAATTGGGGAAGTTAATCCCTAGATGAATCGTTCAATTCTCTTTCCCTCTAAGTAATCATGCCAGGGCATAACAGTGACAGTTTGCTAACCCTTGATATGTATGCATCAATGTCGGAGTTTCAGAGGGTGAGATTCCATAACTCTTGCTCCATTTTTTGGATTTCGCCTCGCGGGCAGTACTCGGTCGTCGACATTTCTTTCAACTCTGCCCAGGGCATGGCGTTGGCTACGGGGAGAGTCATTGCTTCTATGTGTCCATTCCACCAAGTGAGAGCTTGGTCGACGAACGTGCTTGTGGCTAACTTCAATTTCATCTGCTCGGGGCATTCGCATATCTCAAATACCGATTCCACCTTCTTGATCCATCTTTTTAGGGTTATCATTCCACCCATGCCATTAAAGGTTCGTGGCTTGGCATTGGTGAAATCTTTGTAAGAGCATGCTTTGGTAGGTCCTTGATTTATCCCGTTGTTCGATGTTCCAGCCCCTTGTCCATTGCCTCCCCCATTGTTACCTTGGTGGATTTGTGTCATGGCTGTGATGACCGTAGCAGATACAGCTGCTTGGAATGCAACTGAGTTGACTTCGGGTGGGGTTGGTCCAGGGTTTCCACGGGTTGGTCGTTGAGGCATCTTTCTATCATGGAGCGGAAAGATGTTGAGTGCCTATGATTTTTGTGAGTTTGTTGTCTTATAAACTAGGTGTAGTGCATGTACTTTAGTTTTTTCACATGTTAACATATAATCATGGATACCTAACACATAGCAGACAACAACATCACATTAGCACACATATATTTTTCACTAATAATATCCGTACTTTGATACATGAAAATTTGCTCGAAAAAGCATACATAAGTGGGGCAAGTGCGGCAGCGTAACGACTCTAAGAGCAGTGTAATCACTTAAACATAGAGTCGACGGTACATAACATAGATCATAGTAGCATAATACTAAAGACGGGTATGACTAGTCCTAGTCATGGTGGGATGTGCCAGGGGGTGGTGTTGAGGAAGTGGACGCTCCCTGAAGGCGAGCCACCTGTCGTTCCGCATCTCTGAGTCGAGCTTCCCACCCCACCTGCCTTATGTGGAACTCTTAGATAACCTCTCACGTCTCTTGTTCCGCATGCTAAACTCTAGTCTGCATCTGGTGCATCTGATCGACGTTGCTCTAAGCTAGGTCGCCAGTGTTTTGCAATCGTCTCACCATGAGTGGAAGCGGGCGATCAGCCGGTCCTCCCTCCCTCAAGTCGTAGAACTCACATGACATGCCCAACGGGGGTTGTTGTCCCTGCTGTCTGCTCCACCTCCAAAGGTTGATACCCCAGGGGGGTGTAGGACCAGTTGGGCCCATCCGATGAGCGGGATCCCTAATCGGGTAAGGAGGGTTGATGACTTCGGACTCCGCGTCCGAATCACCATTATCGTCATCGTTGGGTTCCTCCTCAAGGTCTCCTTCGACTTCCTCTTCTTCCAGGTCCACCAATGGCTCAGCAGGTCTGCCCTTAACTTTCGCCTCAGGTTCCTCTTCAGACTCCTCCTCGGGGTCTTCTTCTAATTCGTCCTCAGACTCCTCCTCGGGGTCTTCTTCAGGTTCATCCTCCAACCATACGTTATTCCCCTGATTAGGGAAATACGGATCTCCGGGGTGATGGAAGTCAGTCATACTGTCTGCGAGAGTGTGTATAAATATACTAATATTATTCCTAAGGTGTTTTAATTATTGTATAATTTGAGTTGATGTTCTCTTCTTGGTAATAAAGGGTTATGTATTTAAGTTTACCGACCATCGCGATTTCCTCGGGGCACGTGATAGTTGTACTTCGGAGGAAATGTGGTTGATCAGGCTACATTTACCCCTTAACACAACTATGTATAGTCCCGACTTAACCGAGATGCCAATATCATCTTATTTGATTTGGTATTATATTCTCTTTCCTATATCGTAAAAGTAAAGGTGTTTTATCGTTGTGTTTTAATTGTTTAGTTCAGAGTTGTTTTAGTCCCTCTTTGGTTTATAGTTGCATATCAATGTGTGGTTAGATATGCCAGTTCACTATAAACAGTGCTTTGATACCAACCTGTCACACCCCCGAACCAGAAGGCGGAAACGTCCGACGGCTCATGTGACTCAAATTGAATATCATCACAATGAATATACATGAAACATAACATAAAATTCACCATGCATCAATACATTACAAGTGACAGTGTTCACATCAAGTACATTGTCTAAATATTACATATTCATATCATAATTGTTTGAAAGTTTTCAAAAGCATAACACCCTAACATACTTGGTACTACTCCTTAGCTTACCTGTTACCTAAGATTACAAGTTATTTTGAAAAATGTCAACATATGGAATGTTAGTGATTTCATAAGCATTGTTGTCTTGAACATGTTTTTATAGTTTATAAAACCCAGAAAATCCGATATTTTATGAAAAGACAATTGTTTTTACCAAAGTGTGAAGATACATAGTTTTGTACGTGAGTGATTTCAAAGCGTGTATAAATGAGAAGTATTGCATGATAGTGATTGAAAAGTACGAGTGAATGGTGTTGATTTCCTCGAAAAACCCGATGTTTTCCAATAACATAATATAATATAATTGTTTCGAATTGTTATAGCATCACAACACTGTATTATGCTTTTCCTTGATTACTCGGATAGTATTGGATTTATTTATGTAAGTCGTTATAACCATGCATGATAATGACTAGTTCGTCTGTCTTGACATTCTAACGAACGCCAGAATTGATCTTAAGATTTTGTCACCCTAGACTGGTCGAGTCTAACTGTAGCGAACAATTGAGGTGTGGGGGAGTCACCCCCGTATAGATCTATACACAAACTTTCGCTCTCCCTCTAGGAGACTTTCATTATAACTACAGACTAGAAACGACCCATAAAGGTGCCACCTATTATTACTCATTGAATCGAAATTGAATTTGATTACCATATAATAACGACCTGTATTTGTTTACTGAATTGAAGGTAAGACTAACAAACGAGAAGAAGAGGATTACAAAGTCCTGCTAATTACGTGTATTATTTAAGGCTATTGGGTATATGAAGGACACGTAGGCCCATTTCTCATTTGATTTATTTGGACCTTACTAGCAATGCTAATGGGCCACTGAGGCCCAATAGCACTTGAAAGCCATTGAGGGTCCCTTAAACATGTAATTCGGTCACTGGAGGCCCAATAATATTAATTTTTTTTATCATTGGGCTCAAAAGTTATGTTAATGGGTCACGAAGGCCCAATAAGGATGATTTGAGACTTTCAAGCCCAAAGGTTTGAATGTTTACTTGTTTTAGGTATAGTATAATTTTTGGAAAGTTTGATTGAATGATTGTTAATTTTGTATCGGCACGAGGCCGGTCGGTTGTTTATGATGATATTTGGAATTATACATATATTCATCTTTCTATTTTCGTGAGTTGTAGTTTGGTATTTTTGAATCAAATATCTTAATAATAAAATAATTGGTTCAAAATATTGGTTTGACCCTTTTCAGCCCTTCTTTAGTAAAAATGACAATTTTAGTCCTTTATTAGAAAAAAGAGATTTTAGGCCCTTAAACCATTTTCTTGACATTTTTTACCCATAGGCTTGTTTAAGTGATGTTTTAGTTCAAAACTTACATTTTTGCAGTTTCAGCCCCTCCATTAAAGAGTTTTTCAGTTTAAGCCCAAACTTTTCGCAACTTTTACAATTTTGGCCCAAAATCCAAAAAGTTTATAGTTTGATCTTTGTTTGGAAAATAAATCACTTTAAACCCTGAATTAGTTTTGTTTACCCTTTTACCCTATGTTTTCAGGAGTTTACCATTTCAATCCCTTGAAAATTGTATTTTTTGCAATTTTTGGCTCAATGGGCCGAAAAGCCCAAAATTTGGCCCATTAAGCTACATATTACATTTCAAGCCCTTAAAAGAGTATGATATTCATAAAAACATTTGTTTTTACTGTTTTGACTCTTTTAGTCCTGAAGAAAACCGTGGATGCCAATTTTCAACCCAACTTTTGTTTATTTAACAAATTAAGTCCAAAAATGGGTTTTATGTTGTAACATGCTTATTATAACCTTAGATGATAAATTTTTTTAACTTGTTAACTGTAATACATCCTAGATCACATATTTTTCCCCCATGAACTATAGATCTCGAAATATCTTTCATTTTGGCACATATTTACCACATAAAAAAAAAAGAAATCACACATAACATACAAATACACATAGATCTACACATTTTACTTGTATTCTCCCCCATAAAACATGTGAAAACCGAAAATAGAGGGGTATGAACTCACCTTTGCTTGTTGTTTTTGATTTGAAGAAGAAATGGAATAGTTTGATGTTATTTTCGGCTTTATCAAGCCCTCCTTGAATAGATCTCGAACTTATGGAGGTTTTCTAAGAGTATGGTCACATAATGCTTAGAATGGATGATCTTAGCATGGAAATGAAGTTATACAACTTAGAGGTGTAAGGACTTACCAAGGGAAGATGAGTTTTTGGTGTAAACCTTCTTGATCCACCTTAGATCTTCGAAATTTTGATAAGGAAATGAAGACTTTTTAAAGAGAGTGAGGTTGAAAGAAGCTGGTGTAATGTGTGTGTGTGTGTTGTGATTTCAGCCGAGAGATAAGAAGAAGAGAGGGGAGGTGAGAGATGAGGTGATATGCATGGAAATATGAGATTTATGCATTGGTTTCCAATGGGTAATTTTGAGGTGTCTCACCCTCATAATTCTATATTTCTCTTTTTTTTCTTTTTTTTCCTACTTGGGCCGAGATTTGGGTTGTATAAGAAGGAAAGGAGTCATTTTGAGCCCATGTTCGAATTTATCAGGCTCAAGTAACATTCTTCGACCCATTGGGCCTCTAGAGTAATTCACGGCCCAACATACATCAAAGATGAGTTTTTTGGCTCATTAGGGCTAATTAGGTTTGTTATGGCCCAATAAGGCCCGTTAAAGAAAACTAGTCCATTCTAGGCTTATAAGGCCCAAAACATTAAGTTTCATGCAAATGTGTGCAAATTAGTGTCCATTTAAGGGCCCTAAGCCCAAAATAGTCAAATTGGAAGCATATTGGTCCATTAGGCCCAATAAGAAAATCCTAATCCAAAATGGACTTAACCCAGGATTTTAAGGGTTTCCAACTTTTGTTGACTATTTGAAAGTTTGTATAGGGTATTTGATGGGATTTTGTTGTCATTGAATAAACACCATACATGTTTTAGCTACAATGTCATTCTTTGTTAAGTTTTTACAACGTATCAAAATTCCTAGTTGTGACAGCTGGGTTCTCATCCGAGGATACCCTCTTTGTCACGAGGATTCCTTCTTCTATTCGATGTCTGATGAAGTGATATTTCTGTCAATGTGTTTGGATCTCCCATGATCTCTTGGTTTCTTGGCTAAGGCAACCGCACTATTGCTGTCATAGAAAATCTCCTTTGGCTCCTTTATAGCTGGTACAACTCCAAGGTCTCCGATGAAGTTCTTTAGCCATTTAGCCTCCTTTGTTGCCTCGCTTGCTGCTATATACTCTGATTCACAAGTGGAATCTGCCACTATATCTTGCTTGGAAGTTTTCCAAGTAATTGCCTCTCCATTTAGGGTAAAGACCCAACCTGAATGAGAGCGGAAATTATCCTTGTCAGTCTGAAAGCTAGCATCACTATACCCTGCTACTTTCAAGTCATCACTCCCACCAAGGGTAAGGGCCCAGTCCTTATTCCTTCGCAGGTACTTGATAATATTCTTTACGCTATCCAGTGAGCCTTGCCAGGATTTCCCTTATATCTGCTGACCATGCTCAAAGAAAAGGCAACATCAGGACGAGTACAAGTCATAGCGTACATGATCGAGCCTACAGCAGAAGCATATTGTACTCGACTCATCTCAGCTATCTCAGCCTCTGTACTCGGACTCTGAGTTTTACTCAGCCTGGCATTACACTGGATAGGTAACTCAACTTTATTGGAGTTATGCATGTTGAACCTTTTCAACACTTTGTCCATATAGGTGCTTTGACTAAGTCCAATTAGTGTCTTACTCCTGTTTCTCAAAATCCTTATCCCTAGGATATAGGCAACTTCTCCAAGGTCCTTCATAGCGAAACACTTCCCAAGCCAGGACTTTACTTCCTGCAAGGTTGGTATGTCATTTTCTATGAGTAGTATGTCATCCACATGTAATACCAAAAAGCTAACTATACTCCCACTAGCCTTGACATATACACAAGATTCATCTTCACATCTTGAAAAGCCAAACTCTTTGACTTTCTCATCGAAACAAAGATTCCACCTGCAAGGTGCTTGTTTCAAAAAATAATAGATGGATTTCTCAAGCTTACACACTCTATTAGGGTACTCTGTACTGACAAAACCCTCTGGCTGAACCATGTAAACATCTTCAGCCAACTTTCCATTAAGGAAAGAGGTTTTGACATCCATTTGCCATATTTCATAGTCATGAAATGTAGCAATGGCTAACAGAACCCTAATAGACTTAATCTTGGCCACTGGTGAAAAGGTCTCATCATAATCAACTTCCAAAGTTTGAGAATAACCCTTTACAACCAGTCGTGCCTTGTAAGTGTGTACATTACCATCCATGTTGGTCCTTCTCTTGAAGATCCATTTGCACCCAACTATCTTACGACCTGGTACATTGTCAACCAAGTTCCAAACTTGATTGTCATACATGGATTGTATCTCGTTGTCCATTGCCTCTTTCCATTTGCCAGACTCGGGGCCTGCCATGGCTTCCGCATAGCTGTTAGGATCTTCCAGACTTATCAATGTCTCATCACTGATAAGTGTCTCGCCTTTTGCAGTAATATGGAAACCATAATAATGCTCAGATGGATTCCTAACCCTTGTCGAACACCTCAGAGGTTCAGACTTGTCAATTGGCTCAACAGGAGTTTCCTCCTCAGGTTGAGAGCTAGGGGTTGAGGTTCCTTCACCACCTGACACTTGAATTTCCTCAATGTCAATTTGCCTCACACTGTCTCCTTAGCTTATGAATTCTCTCTCTCTCGAAAGAATCCTCTTCTTGCTACAAATGCTACATTATCACTGGGTCTGTAGAAGATGTAACCAAAGGATTTCTGTGGGTAGCCGATGAAAATACACCTCTCGCTTCGGGGTTCGAGCTTATTGTGAGTCTCGCGTCTCACGAAAGCCTCACAACCCCAAACCTTGATGTAGTCTAGATTGGGAACTTTTTCGGTCCACATCTCATGAGGTGTTTTGGCAACCTTCTTTGTAGGCACTAGATTAAGTATATGGGCGGCAGTCTCCAAGGCATACCCCTAAAATGAGATTGGTAGCGAAGCTCCACTCATCATGGAACGAACCATGTCCAACAAGGTCCGATTGCACCTCTCAGCTACACCATTCAACTGAGGTTTCCTAGGACGTGTCAATTGTGAGATAATCCCACATTCCATGAGATAGTCGAGGAACTCTGAACTAAGATAATCACCTCCTCGATCGGATCGAAGCATCTTAATGTTCCTTCCCAACTGATTCTCCACTTCTTGATTAAATTCATTGAACTTTTCCAAGGTTTCTGACTTATGCTAGATTAAGTAGACATATCCATATCTACTAAAATCATCAGTAATAGTCACATAGAAGCGATTAGCATCTCTTGTGGCGGTTCTGAAGGGTCTACACACATCTGTGTGTATGAGTTCCAACAAACCTTCACCCCTAGCACAAGTGCCAGTAAAATGTGACTTTGTCATTTTACCAAGTAAACAAGATTCTCAACTATCATCTGAATTTAGGTCAAATGACTCCAAGACTCAATCCTTTTGGAGTTGGCCTATCCATTTCTTGCTTACATGTCCAAGACGACAATGCCATAAAGATGCTTTATCTAAGCTTGTGGAAGAGTCAGTACATAATACATTATTTCCTAGGTTATCTACAACATATATAGTTTCATACACACCATCACATGGTAATGCTTTAAAATAAAGATCATTATTAAAGAAACCATCAATACCACCATTATTATTATCAGAATAAAAGGTAAAACCTTGTTTATACATTGCATGAAAGGAAATAACATTTCTTGTCATTTCTGGCGAATAATGACATTGATTCAAATCTAATGTAAATCCACTATTTAGCAATAAGGAATAAACTGCTATCTTGGTGACTGGTGAAGCTTTCGTGTTTCCCATGATCAAGTTTATCTTTCCCTACTCCACATTATAACTTCTTCTTAGTCCTTGCAAATAACAACCTATGTGAATTCCACAACCTGTATCAAGGACCCAAGACTTAGAATGAGGTGAGTTATTAGACAATATATTGTATATACTTGCATGGTTGGGTTTTACTTTCCCATCCTTCAAATCTTGCTGGTACTTTGGACAGTTTCGCTTCCAGTGCGACTTGTCATGGAAATAGAAGCATTCAGCTTCATTAGGGTTAGCAGAAGGAGTGACAAAACCTTTCTTGGTTTTGCTTGAAGAGGAACCTGCAATGGTCTTACACTTGGTACCCTTAGAAGTTTTCTTTCTCTTCTTCCCTATGCCATGCCCGATTGCCAAGACATTAGCCGCAGTTGGAGTTGGAGTAGGAGTAGTAACAACCGACTTACCCTTTAGACCACTTTCGGCGGTCTTCAAGAGTCCTTGAAGTTTCCTGAGGGTGACTTTTTCCTTATTCATGTTATATGTCATGCGGAATTGATCATAACATGATGGTAAGGAGTACAAAATGATGTTTATTGCTAACTCCATAGGGAAGTTCACATTCAGCTTCATTAGACGGTCCACATACCTTTGCATTTGCTGCATTTGGCCCATGATAGGTTCACCATCCTTCACTCAGGTTGTTATCATGGAGGAGATTGTTTCATATCGCTCTTGATGAGCACTTTGATGGTAGCGGTCCATCAAGTCATGGTGCATCTCAATAGGATAGTAGTCCTCACAGGACATTTGGAGCTCGGCTGTCATGGAGGCCATCATGATGCATGCCACTTTTGTAGAATTTCTTTCATGTACCTCATATTCAGCAAGCTCTTCAGGAGTAGCACTTTGCTCGGGTACGTTTAGCTCCTTGTCGAGGACATATTCGTTGTTCTCATACCGACTGATCATCCTGATGTTTCTGACCCAATCTATAAAATTGGATCCACCAAAGATGACTCTCCCACAAAGATTTATGAGTGATGTGACAACCCAAATTTTTTTTATTTACTTTTAAAGCCCATTCAATTAACTCAAATGAGTGTCAGACTCATTGGAAATGAGTTCTAGCCCTGTTAAAGGCCATTCTAAGGAGTTTTGAGCCGAATACACTTAAGGAATAAGTGTTAGAAAGTACCTGCTAGAACCACAATGTAGCAAATCGAACCTTAACCTCATCAAAATTAGTTCACGACCACAATACCATGAGTTTACGACCGTAAACTCATGGGGCTGTAAACTCAAGAGCATATATAAGGCATTTGGTCATTTCTTATCATTTCTTTCTCTCCTTGGTCGATTTCCCCTCATTCTCTCTCAACTATCATACAACATTCACCTTAGATCTTCAAAAGTGTGAGTGTTCTATCCCTCGATTAGTTGATACATCTTATTAAGTAGCTACGTACATTGATTTCATCCATGAAAATCATATTTGTTTAGATCTTCAAGTTTCACCAAGAACACCAAGAACACATACTAGTGTTCTTCGCCAATATCAACCATTTCAAGCTTCTAGATCGTAAGTACTCTTTCGTATGCTTTTTATCTAGTTAGTATCCATGCATAAGGACTTTAAAACATCAAGAACACAAGGAAAAAATGAGTTTACGGCCAAGCCATCTCCCAAGGCCGTAAACCCCTTTAAGGTTGCCATTTTGGCCATAAACCCTCCTAGATGCAAAGCTAGTGACCCAGGACCCTTCATGGATGAGATTAGGACCTTAAACTACTCTAATAAACATAAATTGTCATGAGTTTATGGCTGTAAACTCCTTTGAGCCGTAAACTCATCAAAAGCCTCAATGAAGGTGGTCTTCCACATCCTAGTGTAAAGGAAACGTCCCTAAAGCTTCCCTAGCCTTCAAACTTGCAATTATACATGTGTGACCATGAGTTTACGGCCGTAAAACCCCTTTGTTCGTAAAACCATGGTAGTAAACTCATGTGAGTACCATTCTACCTTACATTGTTGAATCACATGTGATTCCAACACTTGGTCAAAATGTTTCCTAGTCCCGGAAGGTGTTTCCTTTCATATAGTTGTTTATAAACACTATATTCATGCCAATATATGTCATTATATGTCATTTAGGACCTATTATGTATTGGGACTTCATTCGAGGAACTCTGAACTAAGATACTCATCACCTCGATCGGATCGGAGCATTTTAATGTTCCTGCCCAACTGATTCTCCACTTCTTGCTTAAACTCTTTGAACTTTTCAAAGGTTTCTGACTTATGCTTGATTAAGTAGACATATCCATATCTACTAAAATCATCAGTAAAAGTCACATAGAAGCGATTAGCATCTCTTGTGGCGGTTCTGAAGGGTCCACACACATCTGTTTGTGTGAGTTCCAACAAACCTTCACCCCTAGCACAAGTGCCAGTAAAAGGTGACTTTGTCATTTTACCAAGCAAACAAGATTCTCCACTATCGTCCGAATTTAGGTCAAATGACTGCAAGACTCCATCCTTTTGGAGTTGACCTATGCCTTTCTTGCTTACATATCCAAGACGACAATGCCATACAGATGCTTTATCTAAGCTAGTGGAAGAGTCAATACACAATACATTATTTCCTAGGTTATCTAAAACATATATAGTTTCATACACACCATCACAAGGTAATGCTTTAAAATAAAGAACATTATTAAAGAAAGCATCAATACCACCATTATTATTATCAAAATAAAAGGTAAAACCTTGTTTATACATTGCATGAAAGGAAATAACATTTCTTGTCATATCTGGCGAATGATGACATTGATTCAAATCTAATGTAAATCTACTATTTAGCAATAAGGAATAAACTCCTATCTTGGTGACTGGTGAAGCTTTCCTGTTTCCCATGATCAAGTTTATCTTTCGCTTCTCCACATTATCACTTCTTCTTAGTCCCTGCAAATCAGAACGTATGTGAATTCCACAACCTGTATCAAGGACCCAAGACTTAGAATGAGGTAAGTTATTAGACAGTATAGTGTATACACTTTCATGGTTGGGTTTTACTTTCCCATCCTTCAAATCTTTCTGGTACTTTGGATGGTTTCGCTTCCAGTGTGACTTTTTATGGCAATAGAAGCATTCAGCCTCATTAGGGTTAGCAGAAGGAGTGACCAAACCTTTCTTGGTTTTGCATGAAGAGGAGCCTCCAATGGTCTTACCCTTGGTACCCTTAGAAGGGTTCTTTCTCTTCTTCCCTTTGCCATGCCCGATAGCCAAGACATCGGCCGTAGTTGGAGTCGGAGTAGGAGTAGTAACAACCGACTTACCCTTTAGACCACTTTCGGCGGTCTTCAAGAGTCCTTGAAGTTTGCTGAGGGTGACTTTTTCCTTATTCATTTGATATGTCAAGCGGAATTTATCATAACACGATGGTAAGGAGTGCAAAATGATGTCTATTGCTAACTCCTTAGGGAGGTTCACATTCAGCTTCATTAGACGGTCCACATACCTTTGCATTTTCTGCATGTGGCCCGTGATAGGTTCACCATCCTTCATTCGGGTTGTTATCATGGAGGAGATTATTTCATATCGCTCATGACGAGCACTTTGATGGTAGCGGTCCATCAAGTAATGGTGCATCTCAAAAGGATAGTAGTCCTCATAGGACACTTGGAGCAAGGCTATCATGGTGGCCATCATGATGTATACCACTTTTGTAGCACCTCTTTCATGTACCTCATATTCAGCAAAGATGACTCTCCCACAAAGATTCATGACAGATGTGACAACCCGAAATTTTTTTACTTTTAAAGCCCAGTCAATCAACTCAAATGAGTGTCAGACTCATTGGAAATGAGTTCTAGCATTGTTAAAGGCCATTCTAAGGAGTTTTGAGCCTAATACACTTAAGGAATAAGTGTTAGAAAGTACCTGCTAGAACCATAATGTAGCATATCGAACCTTAACCTCATTAAAATGTGTTCACGGCCACAAGACCATGAGTTTATGAATATAAACTCATGAGGCCGTACACTCAAGAGCATATATAAGTCATTTGGTTATTTCTTCTCATTTCTTTCTCTCCTTGGTCGATTTCCCCTCATTCTCTCTCAACTATCATACAACTTTCACCTTAGATCTTCAAAATTGTAAGTGTTCTATTCCTTGATTAGTTGATGCATCTTATTAACTAGCTACATACATTGATTTCATCCATGAAAATCATGTATGTTTAGATCTTCAAGTTTCACCAAGAACACACACTAGTGTTCTTGGACAATATCAACCATTTCAAGCTTCTAGATCGTAAGTACTCTTCCCAATGCTTCTTATCTAGTTAGTATCCATGCTTAGAGACTTGAAAACATCAAGAAAACAAGGACAAAAGGAGTTTATGGCCAAGCCATCTCCCAAGGCCGTAAACCCCTTTAAGGTTGTCATTTTAGCCATAAACCCTCCTAGATGCAAGGCTAGTGACCCAGGACCCTTCACGGATGAGATTAGGACCTTAAACTACTCTCATAAACATAAATGGTCATGATTTTACTGCTGTAAACTCCCTTGGCCGTAAACTCACCAAAAGCCTCAATAAAGGTCGTCTTCCTCATCCTAGTGTAGAGCTAAAGTCCCTAAAGCTTCCCTAGCCTTCAAACTTGCAATTATACATGAGTGAACATGAGTTTACGGCCGTAAACTCCCTTGGTCCGTAAACCCATGGTAGTAAACTCATGTGAGTGCCATTCTACCTTCCTTTGTTGAATCACATGTGATTCTAACACTTGGTCAAAGTGTTTCCTACTCCCGGAAGGTGTTTCCTTTCATATAGTTGTTTATAAACACGATATTCACGCCAATATGTGTCATTATATGTCATTTAGGACCTATTGTGTCTTGGGACTTCATTCGTGGAACTTGTCATCCCTACACGCATACCCGTTTGAGTCACCCACTTCAGGTGAGTTCATACCCCGTAATGAATCTTTTAACTGTTTTGAATGCTTTTAAGGGGAGAATACAAGGTGAACACAATGATAACTATGTAATTTTGTTATAAACATGTTTCAAAATCTTGCTTATGCCTTCTATAAGTGGTCAAAACATTTCAAAAGATATTTTTTTAATTATGTTGCTTTACAGTTTAACAAAACACCGTTTTTAAAGTACAAGCATACCTTAGTAGTAAAATGATTCACTTCAATAATAGTTCAAGTAGAATACTAGTAAACTATAATAGGTATAGTTTAGAGGTTAAGTTCATACTAGATACAATACACGATAACATAAAGAACATACTAAGATGCTATAACAAGAGAAAGTACTAAGATACTATAACAGAACGAACATACTAAGATGCTATAGCATGGAACACTTACAGGATCTAATTATACAAATGAATCACTAATGAATTGTTCTAAACAAAAGGTGATAGTTATATTGTCTATACATGATCATATAGTTTTAATGTGGATGTTCACGGCTTGCAATTGATTGCAGAGGTCGGGTTTTGGTTCCCATAATCTTTTGACAGGGAGAGCATTTAGTATGGGATCTAGCCATCACATTATACTTTAATAATCAATTTAAGGCATTTAGTACAATATCAGTTACTATATACAATACTATAGTACTTACCTTTTACAAACGACAAACAGAAAAGTCGGGTCTATTACATTCAGTAGAAAGCGACCTATAATGCTAACCTTATGATTCCTTAATGTATACATCAAGGGATATATATTAATGGGATCCAATAGGTAATAAGATGTGTGCTTTCCGCTTCATTTCCTGTTCCTTGTTTGGTTGTGGGCTTAGAGCAGATTCACCCAACCTATTATCTATTCGATTTTAGTTATATATATGTTCCGTACACATTAAGTCATCATAAGGGGTACCAGGTATGGGTCAAGTCATAGGACACTAATTCAATGCACAATTTTCTAGTACAAAGCAAACTTTTCAAATAGAACTCTTGGTACTCAAATCTAGAAACTCACCAGTAAAGGGTTTAATCCATTTTATTAAACCGGTGTAGACTTAAAGGACTTTAGGTGATTGACTCTATAATACCTTAGTTTATACATCATGGTTATATATCATTAAAACCCAATAGGTAGTTGGATGTGTGCTTTCTGCCTTATTTCCTGTTCCTTGTTTAGTTGTGGGCTTAGGGCAGATTCACCCAATTAACTATCTTTTCGATATTAGATTATATATAGCCAGTATAAAGTAAGTGATTATAGAAGTAGTCACTATGGTCACTGTTTTATTATAAGAAATAAGGGTTTTCTAAAAGGATCTTTTCGTTAAATATAAAGGAACTATTACAAGTAACTCCATGAGTAACAAGTGAATACACCAGGGTTATATACAACGAGGATCTAACAAACAATGGGATGTGTGCTATCCACCTTACCTCCTAATCCTTGTTTGGTTGTGGACTTAGGGCAGATGCGCACAATCAATTATTTGTTTACTCTGAGCTTTATATAACTTATATGTACTTAGTACTCATAGAAAGAATTGTAGGATCATTTTTACGTATCTTTCATCATAGTAGGAAATATAGGATTTTCTAGGGGAACAGGCGAACTTTTCTAAAATCACAACTTATAACTTACTACATTTCAACTACATTTTTGAACAACTTTCTACAACCTACTTACATCACTAAAATCTTATGAACTCACCAGCTTAATTGGTGATTAACTCTTTCAAATAAATTGTATTCTTAGGAGACTATTAGACATGTACTCGCGCTGGGAATTCAGAAGATGGAGCAGTTTAGCTTCAAGTCTTGTTTTGTTATTTGCTTTTGTACTCTATGTTTTGTGAACACATACTTTGTAAACACTTTCTTTCTAATGAAATTGTTCTTCATTACTTGCTTACTATGATACATGTCTTGTGATACTAAACATGATGTCCTCCACCCTCGAACGTTTCCGCCGTTCCGATTTTGGGGTGTGACAGATTGGTATCAGAGCATGAAAGTTCGAATACTACAGGAGTATTTTAGGCTCTATATATGTAACTTATGTGATAACTTACAAGACCCTTACGGATAGGTTTATATAATTTTGCAATGTATACTCCCAAGGTTATATATAATTCGGGTTTTATAGCCTTAGAATTTGTGATTTACGCTTCATCACCTGTTCTTTATTTGGTTGTGGTTTTGGAGTAGGATCACTTATTCGAAGGTCTATTTCATCTTGAATTATATACAACTTGAATACATGGTACAATTATAGAAGGACTCTGTAAGGATCACCCCATAAAGTTACCTTAAATCTCATAGATTTTTTAGTCACATCCATTCTCGCACGATAAACCCAGATAGATGTAACCACTTCCTCATAAGGGGTCAACAGAAGATTTAAAGAGGAACAAAGACAAGTTCATGAGGAGTATTCAAAGAAGGATCAACTGGAGTAACCAAAATGTCACATGCGTCACACTAATAAATAATAATATTGGTTAACTTAATGAGTTAGTGGAAACACTACTCACCCTATGTGTTAGGATTATGTTATTTACATGCAGTTGGCAACAATT
Organism: Lactuca serriola; assembly: GCF_051521515.1. Classification (NCBI taxonomy): domain Eukaryota; kingdom Viridiplantae; phylum Streptophyta; class Magnoliopsida; order Asterales; family Asteraceae; genus Lactuca; species Lactuca serriola. Next base: position 118,969,455 of record NC_136416.1, read on the forward strand.
ATTCAGGCAACAAATATTCATTCGAGGATAGCCATTTCAAATTCATAAAGTTCATTTGGTATAGACTTTTTATGAATTTCAAATTCATCTTGTCTTTTCAGCTTTCGACTTTTGTCTATTTCTTTAGACTTATTCCGTCTCATCTTTGTATTCTTTTAGCAAAGATGCCTCCTCGCAGATCAAACAGACGCACCACTCTGATAACTCCAACACCTTCCCCAAAAATCGATGCGGCAACTCTGAATGTTGTAGTAGCTGCGGCTGTAGCAACAACCAAGGCTCAATATCATCCTACCAGTTCCGGCGGAGGTGGAATACCTATTCATGCTACTCAAAGTGAGGTCCCTGTGCGCTTTAGAGAGTGCTCATACCAGGACTTCATCAAATGCAAACCCCTTTCCTATAACGAAAATGGTGGAGTCATCGCTCTGATGCGATGGTTCGAGAAAACAGATTCGGTCTTCGAAATCTGTTCGTGCCCAGAAGGGAGCAAAGTGAAGTTTGTTGTCTGCACCTTCTCCAATAGAGCCCTAACATGGTGGAATAGGCATGTTAAGTCACTGACCCTATCAGTGGCTAACTCAATAGGTTGGGAAAACCTAAAAGTGTTGATGCTGGAAGAGTACTACCTGAGGGGCGAAGTTCGGAAACTGGAACAAGAACTATGGGAACTTAAGATGGTCGGCTCAGACATAGTGACCAACACTGATAGGTTTTGCGATCTGGCAGCACTATACCCTGGGATGGTTACCCCGGAGAGCAAGAAGATAGAAAGATACATATGGGGTCTGGCTGCCCTAATCCAAGGAGATGTATTGTCTTCTAACCCAGCCAAATTTGGTAGTGGCAAACGTTTGGCCTAACGACTCATTGACCATGGGGTCTGCCATGGTGTAGAAGTCCTCGTTCCCGAACCATGAAAGGGAAAGGACTATAATCAGAAGTCAGGGAACAAGAAGAAGAAGAAGAAGCGAACAACCCAGGAAACCCCGCAAGAGCAACATGCGAGTACTATGTACGCCGCTACAACGCCTGCTACTCCAACACCGGCCAGTAGATATGCTGGAACCCTCCCGAATGATAGTATGGTGAGGACCACAAAAATTCATGACGAATGATAGTAATGGACTCTTTACTGAACAAAATTTTGGCCAATTGAAACTTTCATCTTTCGTATCGACAGTCCGACCTAAACCTCAGTTTTATCTTTCGTATTCTAAACCCTGAAGTACTCGTGCAAGGAGTACTTTGTCCTCTGAAGCCTTATCGTCAGGTGTCCGCAGACCGTCACGAAATATTACTCGTCTAACAGATCAAGTTCGAGTACAGAGGCTAAGGACGAATACAACTGACCTATCACTATTCAGTATATACGCGAGGGTTGTATATGATTATGATTACGCAGATCTAGTATGTGTGTTTCCGCCCTATCTCGTATTCCTTGTTTGGTTGTGGACTTGGCGCAGGGTCACACACCGACCGTCTTACTAATCCTAATCATATACGACTTGTATACACGAGGTAATGATAGATGGACCAAGTACGAATCCTATCATGAACAATATGACAAAAATTTCCAGGTCTACGAGTGGTTATTCTGCAAATCAAAGGAGCACAACCCTTGTAGTACTGTAAGAAAGCTAATTTTGGGACGAAATTTCAACTAACGTGGGGATGATATGACAACCCGAAATTTTTTTACTTTTAAAGCCAGTCAATCAACTCAAATGAGTGTCAGACTCATTGGAAATGAGTTCTAGCCCTGTTAAATGCCATTCTAACGAGTTTTGAGCCTAATACACTTAAGGAATAAGTGTTAGAAAGTACCTGCTAGAACCACAATGTAGCAAATCGAACCTTAACCTCATCAAAATGAGTTCACGGCCACAAGACCATGAGTTTACGGCCGTAAACTCATGTGGCCGTAAACTCAAGATCATATATAAGGCATTTGGTCAATTCTTCTCATTTCTTTGTCTCCTTGGTCAATTTCCCCTCATTCTCTCTCAACTATCATACAACTTTCACCTTAAATCTTCAAAATTAAGTGCTCTATCCCTTGATTGGTTGATACATCTTATTAACTTAGGGAAGATGAGCACAACCAATTGTTTGTTTACTCTGAATTTTATATAACTTGTATCTACTTAGTACTCATAGAAAGGATTGTAGGATCATTTTTACGTATCTTTCATCATAGTAGGAAATATAGGATTTTCTAGGGGAACAGGCGAACTTTTCTAAAATCACAACTTATAACTTACTATATTTCAACTACATTTTTGAACAACTTTCTACAACCTACTTACATCACTAAAATCTTATGAACTCACCAACTTAATTGGTGATTAACTCTTTCAAATAAATTGTATTCTTAGGAGACTATTAGACATGTACTCGCGCTGGGAATTCAGAAGATGGAGCAGTTTAGCTTCAAGTCTTGTTTTGTTATTTGCTTTTGTACTCTATGTTTGGTGAACACATACTTTGTAAACACTTTCTTTATAATGAAATGGTTGTTCATTACTTTCTTACTATGATACAGGTCTTGTGATACTAAACATGACATCCTCCACCCCCGAACGTTTCTGTCGTTCTGGTTTTGGGGTGTGACAAGAGAGAAGGAGCCAGTAGGGTTTGAGCCAGAAGCATTGTTATTGGAAGACATCTGAAAAGAAGAAAGAACAGACTTGATTAGATATAGAGATAGTCCTTAATAAAACACTCAAATGTAATATTAAGGCTAGGACCCTACACAATATTTTATAACTTAGAAGAGGGATGCTGTAATCTAAGCTATAAGATATTTGAAGGTAGTTGAATGACGATTCACCAATTTCCACCATGAAAAACGAAATATTTAATTAGGTTTTAATTGGTTTAGAAACTCCTAGATTCTTTGATATTCATTGAACTTTTTTCAATAACATGTTTCAATCTCGAGTGTGCCCTTAAAGTTTGTGACTGGGATGCCGAGCATCACAAAACAAGGGGTGAAGTAAGCATGCAAATTACTTGGTACCCTTAATGTATTACCCCTCAATCGATGTTCTGGTTAACCACACACGCTCCATCGATACTATGATAAACATTAAGTCACCCTTTTCCTATCTTGATAAGACCAGGTTAGTGTGCCGGTTAACTACACACGCTCCACTAACGAGTTAATCAAAGTGGAAAGTGTAATTTCATGGATTAGCACCTTATTCACATTTTCCTAAAGTAACTAAGATTGGGAATTTAATAAGGTAGAGTTACTTTAGTATAATAATCATATTTAAATGAGAATTATAGTGATTTTCCTACCTTTTCGATTAACGACCGTCCACCGATCAAGGAAGCGGTGGTTGAGAATGGACACCCATTAAGTTGCCATTTTATAGGCAACAAGCTTATACCCCCCCCCCCCCCCTTTATAGACCGGCTTAGTGATTGAGGCCTACTAATGGTAAGACGAATTTGTTCTTATACATATATATATATATATATATATACATATATATATATATATATATATATATATATATATATATATATTATTATTAAATTATAATGTTATAAAATATAAGGGTTGAATTTTAATAATTAAAATTCTAAGGGTTGGAACTAAAGTTATAATATGACTTTACTTGTTCCAAAACTTGAGGGCAAGTTTTGTAAACTCTAGAAACTTTACATTTCTCATAACTTATGAGTTAATTGAGTATTAAAATGAAGAATCTTCATTTTTATAACTCATGTGTTCTTATAATGGTTTTTAATTAAAGTGTGAACTTTGGTTTTCCATAACTTGAGGACAAGTTATGGACTCCATTAAAACACATTATGATCATGAATTAAACTACCAAGGAGGTTATAAACAATTCCTATGATCGTCTAATCTCATAAGCTCAAGAACATGATTATCAATAATTTCAAGAACCATAAATAACTTATATAAAACTTGTAATTTTTTATAATAGCCATTGTAAATGGATTAGCATAAACATTACACCATCTAAAACAAGTTTATAACACCAAAACAGTTTAGGGTAATGTTTCTAGTCCATTTCCAGCAGCAAAACTCGAAAATCTGGACACTGCAGCCTCTACTCGTCGAGTGCATGAACAAAGTCGACGAGTAGCATGCATTTCTTCATGGACTCGTTGAGTCCCCCCATGGACTCAGCGAGTTCATACGTGCAGTGAACAAAAAATTCGATTTTCAAGCTATTTGCAGCAAATATCAAGTAAACACGCCTAGGCTCTGATACCATTGATGGGTTTTTAGCATTCTAACACTCCTATGGTGTACATGCATCCCTAGAAACCTTGGATCTATGTTTGACTAAGATACATACAAATAATTTTCTTTCCAAGGTTCTTATCCTAACTAGCATGGCATGGAGTACGTGAATCAAATAAATCTAGTAGAATTAAGTACCTTGTAGTTGTAGTTGATTGCTTGGAGTTTGAGAGCCTAGCACCAATAATGTGGATGCCACAAATGGAAATAACAAATTAACATAAACTTGGAAACTTGAGAGAATAGTCACAACCTTTCTTGAAATCAGCCCTCTTAGTATACTCACCACAACTAGTGTGATTTCAAGAACCAAAGCCTCCTTTATATAGTGTGGTGGATTAGGGTTACATCCATGTAAACCCTAATACCCATGTCTTTTCATTTCCATGAGATCCACGGGTTAAAGCTCCATGGAGTATCCATGGACTTTCCATGCAAGCCTAGCCCATTCAAAATAAGCTTTAGCCCACACTATATAAATACAAGCGCCCATATTTAATTAGTCATACTTTTGATCTCTAATTTAATTCTAAATTAATTATAGATCAATAATAATTAAATAATATGATTTTATATTAATATATTAGAACTTATAATATATTAATAAATCATAACTTATACTATTCTCAAAAGATTATCCATAAATTGTTCGGGTGAAGTGCAACCCAAATGGACCATGCCGGGTCGGGTCAAGTACATACCAAATATAGTTATGGACTTAGACACTATATCCAACAAGAAGATATCAAGGGAATCCTGGTAAATCTCATTGGACTGTGGTTAAGTATATTCTTAAGTACCTGCGGAGCACTAAGGATTGGGTCCTTACCCTTGGTGGGAGTGATGACCTGAGAGTGACAGGGTATAGCGACGCCAACTTTCAAACCGACCGAGATAATTTCCGCTCTCATTCAGGCTGGGTATCTACCCTGAATGGAGGAGCAATGACATGGAAAAGTTCCAAGCAGGAGACTGTAGTTGTTTCAATGTGCAAATTAGAGTACATAGAAGCTAGCGAAGCATCGAAGGAGGCAATATGGTTTAAAAACTTCATCGGAGACCTTGGAGTCATTCCATTCATAAAGGAGCCTATGGAGATTGTCTGTGATAATGAAGTGGCAGTTGCCTTAACCAAAGCAACCGAGAGATCATGGTAGATCCAGGCAGACAAAAAAATACCACTTCATAAGATATCAAGTAGAAGAAGGACACCTCGTGGTAAAGAGGATGTCGTCAGAGGACAACCCATCAGATTCACTTACAAAGGGACTGACAAGGGTTAAGCACTTGCAGCATGCAAGGGGCATTGGGCTAACAGACGACATTAGTTTTAGTAGTTAGATAAATAGAAACTTGTAACAGCTAAATTGTAATTGGTATTTGATGATTAAATAAAAGGGTTTTTATTTATAAGTAAAGTTACTGTCTTGTGCCAATTATTTACTATTGTTTCACTTTGCATGTCTTGACTTCAAAAATAATAAAATTATTATTCAAACCATCCAAAGTCGATCATACATTGGAATTAAGTATGAAAGAAGACTTTCATGACTTGGCTTGTAGATTGTCTAAGGTGTTAGACATAGCAAGAGTTTCCTACACCATTCATGAGTGCTCTTAAAATAAGATTTGAGTATTAAATTCAACCCGCGCTCACCTGAATTACTTCATGCAATTTATCACAAGTAATTGTGAGACGATAATATCATATAGTCTTCAAACCAAGAGGTATGAGCTGTTGAATACAAGTTGGTTGTGCATTGATGGCACGAAAACGCATCAGTAACTTGATGTTATAAAACCTGTGTTTGTTCATGGTTTGTCCCCATTTTTATGGGAAGTGACGGCTAGGGTTTTCATAGCCTCAGCCATTAGCACCTCCCTTTCACATCCAACATAAAACCTATTCTCCATTTTGTCATTTAAGAGTTTTTTGTGGTGTTTTGGTGTTTTGAAGAAGAAGATTAAGAAGAATTTCTTAGTGAAAAGATCTAGCACGCTAACCTCCTCTACCCACCCTTGCTCATATTCTACACTCTTATAAGTCCTCAAGATCTAAGCTTCATGATTAGTGTTCCTGGATCTAGGTTCTTGTCCATTTCATCCATGATTGTGAGAGTTTGAATTGTTAGGTTCCATAAAGTTGGCAACTTTATGGATTCTTGGGGTCCCTTTGGGGCTTATATATTCCAAATCTATGTTTCTATGGGGTATTTTCTCTCATGTACAAGTTTTTGTTCATTTCTTCCATGTTTTTGACCTGGAACGGAAGAAACATGCATTGGGCATGCATGCCCGTAGACTTTTATGTTGCATTAGGAGTAGGAAAGCCTCTTAGAAAGTATGGATGAGTGGTCTTATAGATTAAGGACTTAATGCATTAAGGAGACCGTAATAGTTCTCACAATGTGAAGGATTGGTCTTCATGATGTGGATTATATTCATCTGTTATGGATGGATTGTTCTACGTGCTTTCTTCATAAAGGGTTGGAAATATTCATCGTCGAAGGAATTGGTCGGTGTTTTTTTTGTGTCTTAGTGATCGTCCGTTGTAGAGTACCATTTCTAGGAGTTCAGACTAACAAGATCCTGGTCTAGAGTGGTATGAAAAGGGATTCAATTGGATTGCCTGTGGTGGGAGTCATATTAGTTGCAATTTTGAATAAGAAGACAATTAGCATTTTCCATAAGTTTGTTGGGTTGGTAAATGTGCATATGTAGCACCATAAGGGAAGCATAATGGACATAGGGACCATGAGAAGAATTTAGAAGCAACTACCAATAGTTATTGGGATCGATTTCGGGGACGAAATCCTTATAAATATGGTAGTGTTGTAACAACCCGTTTTCGCTTTTCAAACTAAAAAGATATAAACTATTGTTTATAAAAATGAAAATGAAAATCTATTAAGTTTTTTTTTTGAATAATCAATATGGAAGTTGTAGTAGATGTCAATACGAACATGTGTATATAAAGTATTGGGTTTTTATTCAAAAATTCGGTTTGACAAACGGTAAAAATGACAACAGAAGCTTTAAAATTGTTGAATAAAACTAAAACTATTTTACCCACCACGAATCATTTTTCAAGAGTTAGAAAGATTAAAAAAAACCATAGAAGGGAAATCATAACAACCTTTGAAGACTTTGATCCTCATGAGACGTTGGATGTTGATGAAGATGGCATTAAGCTCTAAATTAAGAGCTCTCTAGAAGTATCCACCAAGCAGGAGTAGAAATATCAAAATATGCTAGTATAATACTTGTAAAATGTTGTTCTTAAGCTTTAAGACATATTCTAAAATATACTTAAAGAGAAGCTAATCAGTTAATCTCTACACCATTTGCAAGAATAAGATGGAGAAGAGAGGGCATACATCCGAATTTTTGGCTGCCCTCTTGGGAGCTCTTACTCTAGGTTTTACAAGCACAAAAGGGAAGAAAGAAATTGTAATACTTAAACCAAAAACTTCCATACACTCCCTTATGTATAAATACTAAAAGGCAAAGAAGAGACATCAAGAAAAAATGCATGGGACAAGCTTCTTACAAGCATGGTAGGATACAATAAACAAATCAAAAGAAGACCATGCTTGGTCTCCTCTCAATTTGCGAAAATTGCAAGACCAAAAGGCTATAAAAGCTTGTCTCAATATATATATATATATATATATATATATACACACACACATACACACATGTTATCTTAATAAAAAGACAATCTTATTTATAAAGAATTCCCAACATATATATATATATATATATATATATATATATATATATATATATATAACTAGTAGTATATAAATATCTTATTTTATAAAAAAACTACCTTTTATATAAATTGTAACTAGCTTATTTATATATAAAACTGTTGGGTTTTAGTATACTACAACATCCTATGTTGCACATACAACCATAAATGCTTTAGATCTACGTTTTCTCTAATTATACATGCAATATTATTTCCAAAGCATTAGGCCTACAAATAGCATACAATTTAAAATACTAGTTAGGAGTTTACCTCTTTATGTGAGTCCTTTTATAGTGTGCCAAAGTCTAGGGTTACATCGATGCAAACCCCATGAACTATCTATGGACTACCACATTGGTTTAGCCCATCTTAAATAACAATTGGCCCACACTATAAGAATCATTGACTTACCAAATCAATCCCCATGTATATTTAATTAGTCTCTTTTGATCACATAGTTAATTCCAAACCAATTCATGATCAATACTAATTAAATAATATGATTTGATATTAATATATTAGATCTTATATTATATTAACAAATCATAAGTAACCTCTTACTCAAGTATACGTCCTATGAAATTGTCCTGGTGATATGCAACCCGAAATGGACCATGCTACTCTCGGGTCAAGTACATACCAATTATAATTATGGGCTTAGACACCTAATCTAATAGTCTCCCACTTGGATAAGTCTAATAACTATTATTGCTAGTACGACTCCAAAATCTCGACTAGCAATTATAGCTTGTAAAAGCCGCTGTCAAACTCTGACCTAGTCAATCACGCATCCATTAGATAAGGGATCACATATTTCTTCATTCTAGATATCATATGGACATGAGACATGGATTATAATCATTCTCTTTTTCCATTTGTTGTTTCCCGATTTCCGATTTATGACGACCGACTAATTGAATAAATCAAATCAATCCAGGCTTGGCCAAGCACTTAGGGTTGTTAAATCATCGTGGGGCCCACAAATATGGCTTTTATCCCTCTTAGGGTAAAAGGAAAGGATAAACTTCGACTCGTATGCTTGCTTGTACTTACTTATCAAATTACACACAACAATTTGTTTTATAATACCAAGTTACTGGTGAGTTTACATATGTCAATGTTCAACCCACTTGTAAACTACAAATGACATGTACTGGTTTCAAGAATATAAGATATTATCGTCTCGCAATCACTCGTGATAAAATCCATGAACTGATTCAGATGAGAGTGGGTTTAATCAAATACTTGAATCTTATTCCAGGAGTACTCATGAACACTGCAGCAAACTTCAGCTATGTCTAAAACACCTAGACAATCTATAGTCAGATTCATGACAGTCTTGCCTCAATACCTACTTCCAAAGTATGATCGACTATGGATGGTTTGAAAAACCTACTTATTCGCGAATTCAAAACATGCAATGTGAAACACAAGAAAAATTGAATCTGATATGGTCTCAAAACTTATTAATATAAACAAAACAACTTTTATTTAATCACCATATTGATTACCCATTATTCATTGTATAATGTTTTGACTAATGAACTTAATACTTGAATTAAAACAATAGTTTTCCCATGCTCCAACCATGCACGCTATGTTTATCTATGGTTCTTACTTTGTGAAATAGATCAATTGAAAACATCTTCAATGAAACTCATTTCACAATTCCAAATCTTTACCGTAAATGTACGAATACCAATTCTTGCCATATACTATGCACACAAGTCACAAAGATTTGGCAATAGACATTACAAAGTATTCCAAACTGTATGCAATGATCTATTTCACAAGTCTGTTAGATTCTAAACTTATATGCAATGATCCTCTTGTAATAACTATGCACACAAGTCATAAAGATTTGGCAATAGACATTACAAAGTATTCCAATGGAGAGCAATTCCATGGAAACGAAGTCTTACATTCAAAGTAAATTTCTTTGAACCTCCTTCTTGCATTAAACTTTCTTATCTTACACAAATTTAATGAATAACTTCCATCTATGGAAACATTTCCATATTCCCATTTTAACTATAACTTCTGAACAAGAGTTACCTCTTCTCAGAGTATGTCAATATGGTCCTTCCAAAATTTACAATACACTTCCGGTTGTCCATAAGCAACCAATCTTTGGTAAATCAGATTGTCCTCGACAATTGCTTAACCATTTTAGTCACATCTCGTTCTAGTCCCCTTTCCCTCTTAATGCCCTAGACATATGGAAAATTAGAACAGATTAATATTATAGCATATGTAATCGATCCTATATCCGAAGCATACGGAATACGATTCATAATGTTCCTCATAAAGACATGATACTTTACTAGTCTCTTGCTATAATATTTCCACATATAGAATTTCCTTATGTTGAATCATTTATCCATAAACCAGCTTGTGACAACCTGAAAATTTCTAACTTGCATTCTTCATTTCTTATCAATAATAGACTCGTTTTTCTATCTTGTAGTACCATTTAGGGTCTATTGGAGCGTTCTAAACGTGTTATAATCAAGGTTGGAGTGTGGAAATGGTTTAACTCAAAGTGTAGGAATCAAAAAGAGGCCAAACACTCCAACACATGGAGTGTGCGGCCATACACATGTGTTTGTGGCCTCACACCCTTCCCAACCGCACACTCCACCTATATATACCACACTTAGTCATTTTTGAACATTTCTTTCACTTCTTCAAGCATAGAACTCGAAATCCTCTGAAGTATCATCCTAATCTCCTTTAGGATCTTCATAAAAGGTAACATATTTCACCAAGAACACCAAGAACACCAAGAACACCATGTTTTCTGGCAGCACATGCTTCTGGCAGCACACATGGCCGCACAGGTGTGCTGGCAGCACACCTGGCCGCACACACACATATAGTGTGTATTTTGGCCATACACTCCCTTGTATAGCCTTATAACCCTTCGTACAATCGTATATGGTTGTAACACTTCAATATAAGTGTTTACTAGTCCCTAAGGTGGTCCAAATTCAATAATTAGTTGTACATAACGCTAACTATATACATATATGTATCAATATAAAATAAATAGGATTCGCGTGTGTACTTAAGTCACCACCTGGCACTTAGCAACTGATTCAACATCGTCATCAGAACCATTCACTACAAGTGAGTTCATACCCCTTAATCAATGTTTTAAACTGTTTTTAAATGTTTTATGGGGGGGATACAAGTAGAATTATGCTAATTATTATATCAATCACATGTGATTAATAAGCAGCATTCAAATGATTGGCTACTCATTAGCCGTTTTACCAAACAGTTTCCTTCAAAAGTTTTCATAAACACTTTATGTGTTTAAAAACTCCTTATTACACTGTACATTTTACTCTGTATATTACATTTCAAACTTATTTACAATTGTGTTTCAAACAAATGTTCTTTATACTAAACTGCTTTATCAAACCCATGCCTTCAAAAACATTTTATAGATCGACATCAAGTCGGTCTTTTCTTAGAAAATATTTATGTTCAAAGGTTTTACAAATCTTATTTTATGCTTTTAAATTGTAAATGGCATGCCTCTATATGTATAGTTATATAAGAAATGTTTAAAAGACTTAGGAAGGCTATCCACCCTATTTCCTTTTCACGCTTGAGATGTGGTCTGGTGGGATATCGGGTGCTCGTCCGAAGGTCGTTTAAATATTAGTTATATAACATATGTACATATATAGTCATAAAGGCCCTTCTAGTTCATCCCATGCCCTTGGGTAGCAAGGGTATACATCCATGTTCATACGTACCAGTTAGATTACTAGTAAACTACCATATGGGTAGTTTAGGAAGATACTAAAACTATTACTAGAACGCGATATCATACTATGAGTCAGTTCATTCATGAGTCAATACTTACTACTAGAAGAACACATACAATTCTACTAGAGAAGAACATATACAACTATACTAGAGAAAAACATATACAACTATACTAGAGAAGAACATATACAACTATAGTAGAAAGAGAACATATACAACGATACTAGAATCATTACATTACTATACTTGCTAGGAAGAGAGCATGTACATTACAGCTAGAACAGTTCATTACATTACATATACATGAATACGTTAATAATTGTGATCCACTGTATCCGAGCATGCCTTAAATGTCATGGCCCGAGTTGTAGCCAGAATTCTCTTGGACGGAGAGCGTGAGTTTGCGTATAGATCTATACTGGATTGACTATCCTCCACCTTGCTGCTAGCTACAGCCGGACCTGCAGGTCTGTGGGTGCCAAACGTCATTCCATTTTACGACCATTCGTATGTCGTTGTTACCAGTCGATAGTATGGTGCAATTAATCACATGATGCCTTAATATAAATCCGGTTTAAGGTAGTTAGTACAGTAGTAGTTCCTATAATACAACACTACAGTACTACATTAATTTCCCCTTTTGACATTTTAGTGATCATTTCACTTAAACATTAAATGTAAAAACTATATTTTGTAAATGATAATTACACTTGGGAAAATTACACACTTTTACAAGAAACGAACATTTAGAACAGTTAAGTCTTAGTAGAAGACTACATCGAGAACAGTTAGGTCTTGGTAGGGATTTATATAGTAGTAGGAATCATAGGGATTTCTAGGGTTTTTCAAACGTTTACAGTTGTTTTACAAACATTTTTACATTTACAGTTCATATACATTTTCCATACTTACCGTTCATAAACTTACAAATTCTTACATACAAATTCAGACACTAAAATACTTATGATCTCACCAGCTTTAAAGCTGATACTCGCTTTCAAAATTACTTGTATCCTCAGGTCATCATAGACAGGTACCGATGCAAGGATTAGGAAAGATGGAGCTCGTTGAAGACTCATCTTTCATTTTGATTTATGCTTTAGTGTTTATCAAAATTTGACAGAACACACTTGTATAATAATTATATTATTATAGCAATGGATGATGTTGTTGCTTGGTTACTACTTTACATTGTTGTGATACTATACATGACATCCTCCGCCCCATAACGTTTCCGTCGTTCTTGGTTTTGGGGTGTGACAGATTGGTATCAGAGCATTGTTTATAGTGAATTAAGTACATCGACCCATAAAAGATATACTCACTATAAATACATAGGGGATTAAAAATACTCTGACCAAGAGTTTATACTTTAAATAATAAAATATTTAAGTAAGTATACATTCCTGTATTCATGCTAAAATCAGTGTCACTAGGACAGTACAAAAGAATTACGATTGTTGGGCAACGCAAGTGGGCTTAGAGACATATGGTCAAAACTGGGAAGATATAGCCTGATCACCTATATTATCCGAGGGTTGACTAGCATGTGCCTAGGTGTAGTTACATGGTTGCAACAATGCTAAAATCTTACCAACCCTACCACAATGAGAACAATAGAACGTAACATTAAACTTAAAATACTATAGGAGTATTTGGTGTTACTCTAAGTACTTCATATTTGAGAACTAAAACGGGATCTTCATTACTAAGTTGATAGTTGCTAAGTGGATACACTAAGGCTATATGTAATTAGGATGTTATAGACTTAGAATCTGTGAAAATTTTACTTTACCCCTATTCTGTGTGAATTTGGAGTTAAGGTCACTTATTCGAAGGCCTATTCTGTTTCGATTACACATAACCAGTATGCACTTCACAAATAGCGATGTAACTAATGAAGATTTTCAAAATAATTATCTAGATAGTTCATCTAATAATTATTTTATTACCCCAATTCTCGCGTAAATAACATGGCTGGACTCCATCCCCTCGACAACCAGTACCTCCCGAATGAGGTCATTGTTGGTTGCTTTAGAGAAGAACCAGAGAATGATCATCCGATCCCTTTGAATGATCACCATGATGAAAACCTTTCGGATGATGCTAATTCCGAACCAGAGGTTGAGAACCTACCCCAAGCAGCCCCCTTTCCAATTCCTAACCCTCGTCCGACTTTTCATGGCCCGATGCCTGAGTGGGTGGAATGCTTGGAAACATGGAGCCAAGGACAAGATCAGCCCATGCCATTTAATGGCGACCGAAGCTTTTACGACCTGAGCAATGGGGGCTCAGCAGACAGAACCTTGCCAATCTTGGTCCGCAGAGTGACCCGAAATGAGATTCAAGGCAGGACAGCCCTACATCAGATTACCGAAGATATCGCCGATACGAGAATGCATACCCTCCGCACCATTAGTCTAGAAGATGCTCGCGAGAGATCAGAGAGAAACCATGAAACCCTACTTCACGCACTGGCAGAATCACGAGCCAAAGTCATAGAGAGCCGAGTACGCCAGAGGGCGTACGAAAGACACCTACTTGATGTAGAACGTCAACTGGCTGAACTGTGAGTTCACCTGAGGGATGACCGTCGTCAGTAGTAGATTCTTTACCTTACTTTCCTTGTTAGAAAGTAATCGTTTCTGTCTTTGCCCGATGTGGCATTTTCTATGAAATTACCTTGTACTGTAAGTACTTTAGGCTAGGTCCTTATGCTGTCAAGAACTATCTTCTCTGGATATGATGTAAGACCTTTACAAGGTCATTTTTCCCGAACTTTTACGTCATGAATATCAAAGATTTTGACAGTCGGCTAACTTCTGTTTCATTCTTTATTCAAGTACTCTTATCATACTTTCATTTGAGTCTATTTGAGACATGCTTTAGTCAAGTCATTGGACTATAGTAATTTAGCCCCGGAGACATTTCCAAGTCTCTTTTAGTGGTTGGATCCTGTTATTCACCAACCTACGATACCTCGGCTTGAACAACAAACTTCTTGAGACCATTCTACAAACTTACTTCTACCCATTACTAGGACTGCATCATAGGGATGTAGGTGAACCTTCGCGAACATATTTCCATTCCGTGTTAGGACTGCATCATAGGGATGTAGGTCAAACTTTCGAGAACATACTCTTACTCTTTTCTTGAACAATCTAAGTACATCTAGAGTCAACCAGAAGCGATCACAAAATCCTTATCTTTCGTGTTACAGAATCATGTCGTCATCAGGAAACAATCAGCCGAGCAACGAAACCCCTATCATCCATGTTGACGCCGCTACGTTACAAGCTGCAGTAGCAGCTGCCGTGACAACTTTCCTTACACACCTCAACCCAGGCATCACAAGCCAGACTGACAATGGAGTCGAGAGTTTCGATGGTAGTACCAAACCGGGAAACCAACAAACAGTAACAGTCACAGGCTCGCAAAGCCGAAAGACAGAGAACAAGAAACGAAGGCGTCAAGATCAGAAGGAACGCAAGAAATCCCAAAAACTTGCCATTCAACAGCAACAAGTGGAAACCCCTGCCATTCCCGTACCGAGCAGGCTATACGAGGGAAAATTCCCGAGGTGTGATAAGTGTAGTTTCCACCGTCATGGGGCTTGCCATGAGATGCAATGTTGCAATTGCCTAAAAATAGGACACCATGCTCGTGGCTGTGGAGCACCGGCACGACCCATCACTCAAGTCCCTTTCATCGGGACTAACCCTACACACGAGAGTAGTTATAATGCCGAACGCTTTAGGAAGCAATTTTCAAAGTGGAGTAACGAGGAAGGCACTCGTGTCCACATAACACTGGCTAAACACCGCAATCCCGTCACCAAAGCTAGTACTCGCCAGTCATGCCACCAATGCGGGGAGATAGGGCACTTCAAGAAGGATAGCCCTATAGCAAAGAACTCTGGTGCAGATGGGAGGATTCTCAGGATCACAGCCGCGGGAGAACCTGCTCCGGAACCCATGTTAATGTAATTAAGGCGTTTCGTTGTAACAGACTTATAAATTATCCAAAACAAGTGCAACTAGAGTCTTACCTTTTGCGAGATCCTGTCTGTATAGGGATTTCCGTGCTGCGTATACTTGTCTTTTGTAGTATATCTTATTCGCAGCAATAGTCTTGTGGTAAATCTGAAGTACTGTAACTCTGTTCATGGTTGCACGGTTGTGTTTTGTCTGTAAACGTCTTATGTTCAAATCTAATGTCTTTAAGTTTCAGTATGATTCCGACATTATCATACGACTCGATTCAATTTGATCCTCACAAAAACAGCTTCATACGTACATCTCTTTCTTCTAGATTACTTTTCCAGTGAAGCCGTCATGTCAGAACATCGAAGTACTCATGCCAGGAGTACCTCTTAGTTATTTTCTTTCTGAAGAAATCCCCGAAGTACCACTCGTGCAGTACGTCAAGTTCAATCCGAGGATTTATACGATTGATCTATCACTGAGGAATGTATGTATACGAGTGATATATAATCAAGGTTCTAAAGTTTTAGAATTGATGATTCCACTTTAACTTCTTTTTCCCTGATGGAATGCGAGCTTAAAGAAGAATCAGTTATTCGACTACCTTTTCAATCTTAATTATATACGACTCGTATACACGAAATTGTGATTGTGAAACCAGGTATGAATTCTAATATGAACTTCAGGACGGAGAACTGCCTAAGCGTACGAGTAATCGCATCGTCATGTGAACAAACTTAGAACCCAGTACGACTCTTGTAAACAGATCGCCGTATAGTCTAAACACCTATGGAGATACCAGAACAGTACAAACAACTTAACGAACTGCACAGCGATAGAATAAGAAGACTAGGCTTCTCACCCTGGAGAACCCCCAGTCTTATTCTCCCAGAGATCGACGGATTGCATCGTATGTGCCTCGGATATCGAGGACTCCGTCAAGATTTTCATTAGAAATCGTTATCATTGCCTCGCATAGATGAAATGGTTGAGCAAACGCAAGGAAAGAATTACTTTTAGAAATGGATCTGAGATCCGAATATCACCAGTCCGAGTGTTAGGGAAGGATGTCGGGAAGACTATCTTCCGAATTCGATGTGGACACTTCGAGTCCGTAGTGATACCCTTTGGATAGGACCAATACACCCATAGCTTTCATGAGCTAAACGAGTAGGATACGTCTTTCTTACTTGGATCATTTCGTCATTTCTCCATGTAATGACTTGCTTATCTACCCTCGTAGTAAGAAGAAAACCCATGGAAACATTTCCTACAGAGGAACTTTTAGCGAAGTTCTCTAGGCACGAGTTTTGAAATTGAAGAGTCGAATTTCTATGACACACTGATAGTAATGAGGGAAATTTTGAGTACTTTTTCAATTTGTCAAAATCGTTGAGCATTTGTCGACACCAGAGACGCCGACAGTCTTTCACCAAATTCTAGGTCGTACAGACCTACTGTCATAGTTCATTCAGAACCCCTCACAAATTACAGAAACCTTTATGACTTTGACCCAGCAAGGGTTGGCCCTTGACTGGGAAGTTCAACAAGAAAAAGAAACCTTGGAAATTCCATGTGAGAGACCAAGTTCGTTAGGGAAACTCACTCTACGAATGGCTTAATACGCTTCGTATCGCGTGGAAAGCTAAATCTATGATAGATAGGACCTCCGAGATTCTTACCAGAATCGGTCTTGTATCTCGCAGACTAAACCTACTCCGCGAACTCGGTAACGTACATTTTACCCTTCGCGTCTCGATCTTGAAACAGTACCTTTCCGTTAGGACTCTCGTAAGCCACTCGACGAGGTCGAGATTAACGAGATCCTCGCCTTCGTACTAGAATCGTAGTGACCCTCGACCGAGAGGTCAAGCGGACGAAGCATCACCACCGCCCGTTAGTGAAGGTTCGTTGGGATACCAACCGAGAACCCGATTTCACTTAGGAGCGCTAGAACCAATCGATTAGGAAGTTTCCTCCTCATGACTAGATCATGCGTACCTACTCCCTTGTCTAAATTCTAATTTTAGGAAAAAAATTCCCTTTAACGGGGGGATGACGTGACAACCCGAAAATTTCTAACTGGCATTCTTCATTTCTTATCAATAATAGACTCGTTTTGCTATCTTGTAGTACCATTTAGGGTCTATTGGAGCGTTCTAAACGTGTTATAATCAAGGTTGGAGTGTGGAAATGGGTTAACTCAAAGTGTAGGATTCAAAAAGAGGCCAAACACTCCAACACATGGAGTGTGCGGCCACACACATGTGTTTGCGGCCTCACACCCTTCCCAACCGCACACTCCACCTATATATACCACACTTAGTCATTTTTGAACATTTCTTTCACTTCTTCAAGCATAGAACTCGAAATCCTCTGAAGTATCATCCTAATCTCCTTTAGGATCTTCATAAAAGGTAACATCTTTCACCAAGAACACCAAGAACACCAAGAACACCATGTTTTCTGGCAGCACACATGGCCGCACAGGTGTGCTGGCAGCACACCTGGCCGCACACACACATATAGTGTGTATTTTGGCCATACACTCCCTTGTATAGCCTTATAACCCTTCGTACAATCGTATATGGTTGTAACACTTCAATATAAGTGTTTACTAGTCCCTAAGGTGGTCCAAATTCAATAATTAGTTGTACATAACGCTAATTATATTCATATATGTATGAGTATATACTAAATAGGATTCGCATGTGTACTCAAGTCACCACTTGGCACTTAGCAACTAATCCAACATCGTCATCAGAACCATTCACTACAAGTGAGTTCATACCCCTTAATCAATGTCTTAAACTGTTTTTAAATATTTTATGGGAGGGGATACAAGTAGAATTATGCTAATAATTATATCAATCACATGTGATTAATATACAGCATTCAAATGATTGGCTACTCATTAGCCGTTTTACCAAATAGTTTCCTTCAAAAGTTTTCATAAACACTTTATGTGTTTAAAAACTCCTTATTACACTGTACATTTTACTCTGTATATTACATTTCAAACTTATTTACAATTGTGTTTCAAACAAATGTTCTTTATACTAAACTGCTTTATCAAACCCATGCCTTCAAAACCATTTTATAGCTCGACATCAAGTCGGTCTTTTCTTAGAAAATATTTATGTTCAAAGGTTTTACAAATCTTATTTTATGCTTTTAAATTATAAATTGCATGCCTCTACATGTATAGTTATATAAGAAGTGTTTAAAAGACTTAGGAAGGCTATCCACCCTATTTCCTTTTCGCGCTTGAGATGTGGTCTGGTGGGATATCGGGTACTTGTCCGAAGGTCGTTTAAATATTAGTTATATAACATATGTACATATATAGTCATAAAGGCCCTTCCAGTTCATCCCATGCCCTTGGGTAGCAAGGGTATACATCCATGTTCATACGTACCAGTTAGATTACTAGTAAACTACCATATGGGTAGTTTAGGAAGATACTAGAACTATTACTAGAACGCGATATCATAATATGAGTCAGTTCATTCATGAGTCAATACTTACTACTGGAAGAACATATACAATTATACTAGAGAAGAACATATACAACTATACTAGAGAAGAACATATACAACTATACTAGAGAAGAACATATACAACGATACTAGACAAGAACATATACAACTATACTAGAAAGAGAACATATACAACGATACTAGAATGATTACATTACTATACTTGCTAGGAAGAGAGCATGTACATTACAGCTAGAACTGTTCATTACATTACATATACATGAATACGTTAATAATTGTGATCCACTGTCTCCGAGCATGCCTTAAATGTCATGGCCTGAGTTGTAGCCAGTATTCTCTTGGAGGGAGAGCGTGAGTTTGCGTATAGATCTATACTGGATTGACTATCCCACACCTTGCTGCAAGCTACAGCCGGACCTGCAGGTCTGCGGGTGCCAAACGTCATTCCGTTTTACGACCATTCGTATGTCGTTGTTACCAGTCGATAGTAAGGTGCAATTAATCACATGATGCCTTAATATAAATCCGGTTTAAGGTAGTTAGTACAGCAGTAGTTCCTATAATACAACACTACAGTACTACATTAATTTCCCCTTTTCACATTTTAGTGATCATTTCACTTAAACATTAAATGTAAAAACTATATTTTGTAAATGATAGTTACACTTGGGAAAATTACACACTTTTACAAGAAACGAACATTTAGAACAGTTAAGTCTTAGTAGAAGACTACATTGAGAACAGTTAGGTCTTGGTAGAAGACACACTTTATATAATAATAGGAATCATAGGGATTTCTAGGGTTTTTCAAACGTTTACAGTTGTTTTGTAAACATTTTTACATTTACAGTTCATATACATTTTCCATACTTACCGTTCATAAACTTACAAATTCTTACATACAAATTAAGACACTAAAATACTTATGATCTCACTAGCTTTAAAGCTGATACTCGCTTTCAAAATTACTTGTATCCTCAGGTCAGCATAGACAGGTACCGATGCAAGGATTAGGGAAGATGGAGCTCGTTGAAGACTCATCTTTCATTTTGATTTATGCTTTAGTGTTTATCAAAATTTGACAGAACACACTTGTATAATAATTATATTATTAATTCAATGGATGATGTTGTTGCTTGTTTACTACTTTACATTGTTGTGATACTGTACATGACGTCCTCCGCCCCAGAACGTTTCCGCCGTTCTTGGTTTTGGGGTGTGACACAGCTGGACTTCTAGAAATCAATACTTATTGACTTCCTTACCAAAGTTCAGATTTATGATATATGATGCTTCGATAAGATTTTATCTTGGCTTCTCAAGCTCATACACCTTTCCTTAGATAGCACATGTGTGTCTAAACAATTTTAGAACTTACAACAATATTTTTCAAATGTTTAGACCTTTGTCATTTCTCACAATTTGAACTATGAAGAGGGATGTCGTAATCATAATCGAATTTGAGAATGCAAATGTCACAAATGCTTTCTCCTTAAAATCTATTTAGTGAAAGCGTTTCCTCACAATCATTTTCATAAATTGGAGAGAAACATTATCACACTTAGATCTTATGGTGTATTTGATCTTATCCATGTGAATTTGTCATAACTATAATTACAAGTCAAGGTTAGTGACAAATCCAAACGCATATGGACTGAACTTGTTCAATCTTAATTTCTTGCCACCTGGTAGCACAAGGGCCTACGATTGCTTCCTATTTGTTATGAAAACAATTGAGCACTCATAGAACTCACATGCATAGTCAACTTCAACTGTAATGGGCACAGAAAAGAATATGTCAACACGATAGGTTATAAACCTCAAGTCGTGAGCTAGCGATTAACAATAGGTTTACTCTTGAATAGTTCTTGAACCTTTCCAAGATTTTTAAGACTCCCACTAACCTCTTGACATGTAAGATTCTCTTTTCAAGAAAAATTCTTGAGAAACAAATATTCAAGAGTTAGTTGGGTTTCTCATCAAGACAAACACTTCACACAATATGTCTTAGTTGGTCTTTGTTTTATCAAAAACATCATAAATTACCAATTTCAAATGTACAGGAGTAGAAAATATTTTACTCTAAATTTGACAAGTCTTATAAACCTTTCTTAAGATTATGTCACTCAATGCTTGATCTTGGAGTGTTACTCTAAGACTAGATTTTGGAACGAAGTATGATTCACCTTTTAATTTAAGCATCTCAAGAAATCACGATTCCTCTTCTTAGCCATACAAAAGCATTATGATGTCCTTGGAGGATCAATTGTGATATGGTTTCATAATCACTATGATAATCGTAAAACACGATACTCAAGTACTCTCACTTCTTTTTAGATTGGAGAAACTTTTATCTTTCTGCCTAATTTCGTTCTTATCATTCGTTCTGCCATACATTGAAACTTTTTCAATGTTGCAGAATTATACTTAATCTTGTAAGTATAACCATATTTACTAAACTTTAGTAAGTCATAATGAAAAGTCTTATCGTTCTTTGTGGTGGACCTGATCAGTGCTCAACCGAGTGCACCCGATCTCCTAGTCCTTCACTTGACTCACATATACATGTGAACAAGGAATTAGTCTCAATTTCGCAAAGATGAAGTTCTCATTCATCACATAATACAAGTTGCATGATTCCAAGTTTCTATCCAACTGAAACTTGGGTGATGAGAATCTTTCCTTATTTGGTAAATTATGACACTACCACAAACGAAAGAATCAAATCCATTTTCAACATTGCTATCAATGGAAACATATAAGCAACAAGTTTTTCACAATTGCCATTGTAAGGAAATTTAAAAATAAGAGAAAAATCAAATTTTTTTTCTTTATTTATAAAAGTGCAGAAAACTTGTCCTTACAATGCAAATACAAGTGAAAACTATATTGTTATCTATTCCTAAGCAATCTATCATAACTCTTAAGCAGCAACTCAAAATTCTGATCATCGAACCATGCGATCGAAATCCATTTCTTCGCGATCAGACTCAACATACTCTTCCTTTAACCTTCCTTTGATTCTACAAAACATCAAATGCAATCTTGTCACATCATGTATTAAGAATCAACAAATATGAACTTAATAGAGTTAGATAGTGGACTTTACCTGAAGTAGAGTCAAACTTTTTGACTTTACCATCCTTGTGATCTTACAAGTAAATATGGAAGCTTCGCAACTAATGTCCCTTCTCTTAACAATAGAAACAAACAAACTCTTTTGGAATGATACACATGACTATCTCAGACTTGGCCTTTCTCTTTACCATTCGGTAAAATGACTTGACCATGGCCGACCCCTTTCCATTGGGAAGAGAAATCTTTTATGGACTTTCAATGTTACGATTATCAATGTCCATGGAAGTTTGGGGAGTAGATCTTCCAATCAAATTTCCTTTACAAGTGCACCAAATCATTGTTGTTTCAACAACAACAAGCAAATAGGTGAGATCGATAAGAGTCATGTCGTGACCTGTCATAGTAGTCCTTAATGAACTCACTATACGACACAGGGAGTGACTAAAGAACCAAATCAACAACCAACTTCCTTGAGACATCGACTCGTAACATTCCCAGCCTATCAATGTGTGACCTCGTCTAAAAAACATGTGTACACACAGACCTTTCATCTTGGTGTTTCCTAGCCAATAGGGTTTAAGTGACCTTGAACTTTTTAAGTCTTTGAACTTGTGGGCAAGGGAGAATTATTAGAGTAGGTGGAGGAAGTGAAGTTCCACTACAGCACAAAGAAGGGATTAACATTTCACCTTGATGGTCTTGTGGAATATCATCTTCACGAGGAAAGCTTTTTCCAAAAGATTTGGGAAGACCATAGTTGTCTGACCTAGACATCTAGGAGAAATTCAAGATAGTTGATGTAACTCCTTAATATAACACCCAACATGAAATATTAAGGCAAGGACCCAACACAATATTCTATAATTCGGAAGAGGGATGCTGTAATCCAACTGTAAAATATTTGAAGGTAGGTAAATGACGATTTACCAATTTCCACCATGAAAAACGAAAATGAATTTTAGGTTTTAAATGGATTGAAATTCCTAGATCTTTTGAGATTCATTGAACTTTTCAATGGAATATTTAAATCTCGATTGTTCCCTTTAGGTTTGTGACTCGGATGCCGAGGATCACAAACAAGGTGTGAATAACCATGCAAATGTGCTTGGTACTCTTAATGTTATAGATCACCAAATCAATGTGCCAGTTAACCACACATGCTCCATTGATCTATGATTAACATCAAGCTATCTATGTCACACACTGTCAGTCCCAGATTAGTGTGCTGGTTAGCCACACACGCTCCACTAACGACTTAACAAGGTGCAAAGTGCAATTTCATGGGTTAGTAACAAATTCACATTTTTCCTAAGTGACTATGAATGGGAATGTATAAGTGTTTAGTTACTTGGTATTTTCATTATAGTTTTAATGAGAATTAATGTCCTATCCTACCCGTTCGGCTAACGACCTGCCACCAGTCAAGGAAGTGGTAGGTGAGAGTGGACACCCATTAAACCACCATTTTTTAGGAAGTAACCTTATCCCCCCTTATATACCGGCTTTGCAAATGAGGCCTACTAACGGTAATAATGACTTTTTACTTATACATATAATATATTAAACTTTTAATATTATAATAGTATAAGGGTGTATTTTAAACTTTTAAAATACTAAGTGGCTTAATCTATTAATCAAACTATACTCTTAATTTAATTAAACTTAAACCATGTCATTATGGAATTATTAATTCTCTTTTAATTAAACACTTTAATTAACTACTAACAAAGTCCTTAAAGATTTAATATGAATTATTCAAAACATCAAGATGCTAAAACAAAATTAAAACTATTTAATTTATTATTAAGTTATGAACCCATGAGTTACACTTTTGAAAACTTTTCAAATAAATTAAGTTTTAGAATTCAATGTCTCATAATTTTTTTTTTCAAATTCCAAAACTTGAGGGAAAGTTTTGTAACTCTTGAAAACTTTTAGCGTTCCATATAAGAGACTTTCTAAATTCCATAACGTGAGGGAAAGTTTTGTAACTCTTGAAACTCTTCAAAGCCATCTATAACAAATTTTGTAACCTTTGAAGACTCTTTGAATTCACAACTTAAAGAGTTAATGAATGAGACTTTTCATATCCATAACTTATGGAAGTCTCAAAACTCTTAAGATGATAACTTTTAAAAAAGACTTTTGAGTTCCAAAATTTTATGACAAAATTTGTAACTCCTTAAAAACATTTAGATCAAACTTTTATGTCAAATAAAATAATCATATCATTCTATCTTTTAAATAAATTGACCTAATTCAACTCTTGTAGTAAAATGACTCAAATTTTACAAATAATTTGTTTTTCATAAAATCAAATAATTATCTTAAAATTTGACAAACTTCATGTTTTTTTTCTCTTTCAACTTTGAAAATCAAACATTTGCATCAATATAACAGAAAACAACCCATGGCTCTGATAAAACTGTTGGGTTTCAGTATACTACAACATCACATGGTACACATACAACCCTAAATGCTTTGGATCTATGTTTTCTCTAATTATACATGCAATATTGTTTCCAAAGCATTAAGCCTACAACTGGCATACAATTGACATAAACGACATAAAATACTTGTTGGGAGCTTACCTCTTTATGTAGCTTGTAGAACTTGTTGTATTTGGCCTTTAAGAACTTAGTACCCCAAGTGTGATGCCTTAAACAACTAACAACACACCTAGGATAAAGGAGAACTTGAGAGAGATGTTCCTAGCTCCAAAATCGACTCTAATGAACTCCAAGAAATCTAGTCTCCAATTTTGGGTGCTAAGGGAGTCCTTTTACATTGTGGCAAAGTCTAGGGTTACATCCATGCAAACCCTAATGCCCATGAGCTTTCATATTATTGAGGCTCCATGGCTTAAATCTCCATGGACTACCATATTGGTTTAGCCAATCCTAAATAACAATTGGCCCACACTATAAAAATCATTGATTTACCGAATAATCACTATATATTTTATTAGTCTCTTTTAATCACATAATTAATTCCAAACTAATTCTTGATCAATACTAATTAAATAATATGATTTCATATTAATATATTAGAACTTATAATATATTAACAAATCATAAGTAACCTCTTACTCAAGTATCCATCCTATCAAATGGTCATGGTGATATGCAACCTGAAATGGACAATGCTACTCTCGGGTCAAGTTCACACCAATTATAGTTATGAGCTTAGACACCTAATCCAACAAAAAATACCTTTTATATAAATTAAACTAGTTTTTTAAGATATAAATATAAATTATAAATTATAATATTTTATAAATATATTTCATATGTTGTTATTTCTCCAATAAATATTATTTCCGCAAATAATAATTTCCCAATTAGTAAACTACTATTTCCATGAAATAATAATTTTCTAATTAAATACAAGTGTTGATATTCTTATTAATAATCAAATCATACTTATAAATAATCAATTGACGGTAACTTGCTATAAGGTGTGACCTTATAGGATCATATATTATTAGCAATATCATTCTATAATGACTCTTGGGTATATTAGATCTTTCAATCTCCCACTTGCACAAGACTTATCATAGATTGCTATAGACAGTGGTGAACATCTAGCAACATTTCATTGTCCCCTAGTAACACATGATGAAGAATTCCATTCATCAACGTACAATTCCCAAAAGCTCCAAGCTTCAATTGATGTATTAAGGTAAGTTTATCAATTATCCATTTGTTACAGACATCCTATTGAACATGAGCCTTGGATCGCAATCAATCTCATTTTGTAATTCAACTTTGGGTAATGCACGTTAGATGTCTAACTCTCAACACATAAGAGGAAAAAATTCCATCTTCAGTACATAAGCCTCTTGCATAGGTCACACCATACCTAAAAATGGCTTTTTTAACTTCCCGATTAAGGATCAATGTTTGACCATATCCAAGCACAGTACTCCCTATACTTAAGTCCCACTATGTATCTTTTGAAAGAGTTTATCATCATAAAAGCTGGTGAGTTCATAAGTATTTAGTGTCATTGTTTGTATGTAAGTATTTCTAAGTTTTTTATGTATAAGTTTGTAAATGTTTGTAATACATGTTAGTATAAGTTTGAAGAAAATGTTGGTAAATGTACAATGTAAATGTTTGTATAAGTAATTGTATCTCCTAGAAAATCATATATTTTCTACTAAAAGTAGCCTTCTACCAAGGCATCAAAGTTCTGTATTTTTGTTCATTGTAAAAGTGAGTATTTCTCCCAAATGTGCCTATTATTTAATTAAATATAGTTCTTACATTACTGTTTATGTGCGAAGATCTCAAAGTAGATGTAATGGGAAAATAACGAAGTACTGTAGTATTATGATATAGTAACTACTGCTGTACTAATTACCTTAAACCAATTGTTAATTAAGGTATAATGTGATATAATTGTAACCGTACTAATTGATAAGGATGAGATTTAGAACCGCAAAACCGGACCGGAACCAGAATCGTTAGAATCGGAATATATAGAACCGGTTCCGGTTTCGGGTTTAAAATTGACTTTATCCGGATTCCGGGTAATCCGGGTTTGGATCCATCGGGACCGGGTAAACTGGGTCTAAAAACCGGAACCGATGTTTGGAACCAGAACCACTTTTAGGGCCGGAACCGGTTTTTGTGAAACATTTAAAAGATGCATATCTCATCCGTTTCAACTCTGATTGACATGAGGTTTTTTCCAACATGTATTTTAGAGTCTGTACATGATTTTAGACTATAAATTTCCCATTTTTAGTATTATATTCATTGACTTACAGTCCTCCAAAGTCTAGATATCAAAGCTGGAAGTTTTTAGTTTTTCGGTTTTTTGTATTCGATGAAAGTTTTAAAGCATACATATCTAATTCGCTTGAAGTCGGATTGACATGTGGCTTTTTCCAACATGTAGTTTACAGTTTGTACATGAGTTTAGACTATAATTTTTTCATTTTTTGTTTAACATTCAATGATTTATAGCCCTCCGAAGTCGGGATATCAAAAATGAAAATTTTCAACTTTTCAGCTATTTGCTTTTGTACTTTGTATTATGTGAAAATGTTAACACATGAAAATCTCATTCGTTTAAAGTCAGATTGACATGCGGTTATTTCCAGAGTGTATTTTAGAGTTTGTACATGATTTTAGACTATAATTTTGTTAATTTTGGTTTCATATCCAATGAGTTACAGTCACCCAAAGTCGGGATATAAATATGATAATTTTCAAAGTTCAACCCACTAAGTAGTAAGTAATTACCAAAAAATTCTGGTTTTTTCCGGGTTTTCCAGTTCTATACCCACTTTATCCGGTTCCAACCTACCCACTTTGATGTTTCCGGGTTATCCGGTTCTAGACCCACTTTACCCGAAACCGTACCCGGAACCGAATCGGTTCCTATATACCGGTCCGGTTTCCAGTTCTACAAAATCCCATTAACTTGTTTCGGGTTTTCTGGGTTCGGGTCCATCCGATCCGGGTTTGGACCCACTTTCATCCCTAGTAATTTACTAGGAAAATCACAACGTTGTAATACGTCGAACATTAATGACATTTGTCACACAAAGATCTGCAGATCCCACTATAGCTAGTAGTAAGGTGTAGGATTGTCAATCCAGTATAGATCTATACACAAATTCATGCTCTCCCTCCAGGAGATTCTAGATACAAATCGAGCCATGGCAGGTGATGCCATGCCCCAAACAGTGGTTCACATTTACGTTATAGTATATATATGTATTGTATGTAATGGTGTAGTGTATGTCCTCCCTCATTCCCATCATAGTATGTTCTTTAGTATAGTATTTAGTGTGTATGAATAGTATGTAATAGTGTATGTTCTCTCTTTCTAGTGTGTAGTATGTAATCTTTGACTCTCATTATAGTATGTTCAGTTGTATAGTGTAGTGTATGTATTGTTTACAGTATGTATTGACTCATGTATGAACTGACTCTTTGTATGTTTCATAGTATTAGAAATAGTGAATAGTATTATCCTAAACTATGCCTATTGTAGTTTACTAGTAGAATTGTTTGTATGACTGAATGTATTGAACTGAGATAAAAGCTTTTACGTCTTATACATATATACATAATATATAACTAAGGATCAAATGAAACTCGGACAAACAACCAGGTACTCTAAGTCCACAACCAAACGAGGAACATGAAATAAAGTGAGTCATCAGTCCTAGGTCCTTCAAACCTTACTTATATAACTATACATGCATTAGACATGATTTTGACAATATATGTACAAGTTTAAAAATAAGTTTTTGTAAAACCTTTGATGAATTTAAAAACACATATTGATGACTTGATGTCACTTTATAAAATCACTTAAAAGCAGTTTAGCATATAGAAACAAGTTTGATAAAGAGTTTAACGTGTAAAACAAGTTTGGTAAATAGTTGAAGTAGTTTGTTTGATAAAACAACTGGAAGTATAGAAAATCTATTTGTTAGATAGTTATTAATCACATGTAATTGAAGTAATAACTATAATGTTTCAACTTGTATTCCCCCTTCATAAAGGCATTTAAAATCATTTAAAAGGTAGATTAAGAGGTATGAACTCACCTGTAGTGAGTGGTTTGGAAGAAACTTTTGGATAAGGTGATAGGTGTCAAGTGAAGACTTGAACACACACACTGATCCTATTGAACATATAAAGACACATATATGTATCTAATTAGTGATTATAACACTAATTAAGAAATTAAAGATACCCTAGGACATGGAAAACACTTTGATTCGAGTGTTATAAGATCATATGGTTGCATCTAAGGGTTGTATGGCCTTGCTATTGAGTTTACGTCCCAACGACCAACTCTCCATGAGTTTACGGCCTAGGGTTTGCGCCCCTTATGGGTTTACGGCCGTAAACCCAGGGTGACTTGTACCAATTCAATGTTTAAGGTCCTTAGCTCAAGGGGAAGGTGTTCTAGGCCAAGTTCCAAGCCTTAGGAAGGAATGTAGGGCAACTTTGCACCCTTTATTAGAGTTTACGACCAAAGGGGATTGCCTTGGCCGTAACCTCCCTTCATTGCTTGATTCTTTGTGTTTTCAAGTCCCTAACTCATTATACTAACTTATAAACATGCAAAAGGGTTAAGGACTTACAGATTGAAGGCTAAAAAGGGGAGTTTTCGGCCCAAAGCACACAAGTGTTCTTGGTGTTCTTGAGGATCTTGAAGACCTAAGCATAAAAGATGGAATTGTGGGTGGATTCAAAGGTGAATCAAGTAGAAGTGATGTAATCAACACAAAGATGGAAAAGTTTGCTTACATTAGTGAAGATTGGAAGAAAACTTGAAGATCTTTGGGAGAGAATTCCAAATTCTCTAGCTAGAAGTGAGAAGAATGAAAGGAAAATGACTAAGTGTCATATATATACAAGGGGTTTACGGCCACCTTGAGTTTACCACCGTAAATTCCAAGTTTTTGGCCGTAAACTCCTCTTTTGAAAGCTTAAGGCTTGTTTGACAGGTTACAAATTCAACTGACACTCTCATTCACTTATTCCTTTGACGCATTAAGCTCAGAATGTCCATACGGACTCTAAACAGTGCTAAAAGTTAGCAGAAGTAAGTTTAACTAGATTGGAATGCAGGGTTTGTACAAATAGAAATTTCGGGTCGTCACATCATACCCTCATTAGGGAGAATCTCCTCCCGAAATTAGAGTTTATGCAAGAATAGAAGACTATGCTAAAGGATGAGGATATCTCTGTTTCCTATGATCCTCGCGCTCCCTAGTGAATTCAGGTTCCCACTTGGTGTCCCATCATACCTTCACTATCGGGATACGGCCTTGCTTCATTTGCGCGACCTCTCGGTCCATGATCTCTACAGGTTCTTCCACGAAGTTGAGGCTCTCTTTGATCTCGATCTCGTCGAGTGGAATTACAAGAGTCTCGTCGGATAGGCACTTTTTCAAATTCGAGACGTGGAAAGTAGAATGTATGTTACTAAGTTCGCGGGGTAGATTGAGTTTGTAAGCTACAGGGCCGATTCTAATGAGAATCTTGAAAGGCCCTACGTATCTTGGATTTAGCTTTCCACGCTTTCCAAAGTGTATCAAGCCCTTCCAGGGTGAGACTTTCAAAAGAACATGGTATCCCACCTGGAATTCCAAAGGTTTCCTTCACTTGTCTGAGTAGATTTTATGTCGGTCTCTAGAGGCTTTCAATCGTTCACGAATATGAACGATCTCGTATGTCGTTTTCCGAATGATCTCCGGATCTTCGGAGCAATTTACACTGCCCTTAACTCCAGATCGTGTGTTGCAAAGTTGGCTTCAAGTGTCTTAAGCTGACGGGAGGCATAGGCAATGACCTTACCTCGTTACATCAGAACACAACCGAGCTCTTGATTTGATGCATCGCAAAAGACCACAAATTCTTCTTTTCCTTCTAGGAGGGATAGTATCGGTGCAGTGCATAAGGCCCGCTTCGACGTTTTGGAACGCTTTCTCTTGATTCTCTTCCCATTCAAAGGCCACTCCCTTCTGGGTCAAAGTCATAAGAGGTTTCATAATTCAAGAGAAGTTCTTAATGAACCTATGATAGTAGCCAGCAAGACCTAGAAATTGGCGAATTTCTGTAGGCGTCTTTGGTGCTGACCACTTCTCAATGGCCTTGATTTTTGGAAGGGTCTAGATGAATTCCCTCCTCACTGACAACGTGACCCAGGAATTCGAATCTTCAAATCCAAAACTCGCATTTAGAGAACTTCGCGTAGAGCTTCTCTGATCGTAACATTTCCAAGATCGGACATAGGTGCTTACTATGCTCTTCCTTACTACGAGGGTATATAAGTATGTTATCTATGAAGACAATGACGAATTGATCCAATTAAGGACGGCATACTCTATTCATTGAGTCCAGGAATACTGCGGGTGCATTGGTCAATCCGAATGGCATCACTACAAACTTGTAGTGTCCATAACAAGTATGGAGGGTTGGCTTGGGGACATCCTCCTCTAGCACTCGTAATTGTTGATACCTGGATTTCTGATCTATCCTTGAAAAGTAATTCGCCCCTTGAAGTTGGACGAACAAATCGTCTATGCGAGGAAGAGGGCAACGATTCCTAACGGTAAGCTTGATGGGTTCTCTATAGTCGGTGCACATACGAAACAATCCGTCTTTCTTCTTGACGAACAAAGCCGGAGCTCTCCAGGGTGAGAATCTTGGTCTAATAAAGTCCTTGCTTGTCACACCCCCAAACCAGAACGGCGGAATCGTTCGAGGGCGGATGACTTCATGTAGTATCGTAACAATTTAATACATAGTAAAGAAAGCTATACAACCATTGATGAGATTAAAACTTTAATCAATGAAGATCGATTAGATCTTAAACAGGTAATTGAATATAAAACAGCAAGAATACGAAAATAAGAACAAGGCAAGAGTGAATCAAACGTGTCGAATGATTAAAACAAAATCCTCAGAAGAGCTCGATAAAGAACATCAACTGTAGAGGATTAGTAGGTTACAAGAACGATGAAAGAAATCTATAAATACTATCGTTATGCTCTAGATCAATCGTTAAAAATCATTAACCTAATATGCATGCAAGCATATACTTATATAATAAACATAATGGGCTCTCGGTTGGACAGGCCCAAACTGGAATACAAATTAAATAAACAAATAGCCGAGCCCAAAAGACGCAATCTTCAAACGAATCTTCAACCCAACATGATTATAAAGCCTTCAAATAGTCGAGCCCAAAAGACGCAATCTTTAAACTAACACCGCAGCGTCCCTTCTTCTAAAGAACCAGTTTACCTGTATTACTAAATCCCTTAGAAATACAAGTGGTTTTGAAGGAGTAGGTCAGCATTTAAGCTGGTAAGTTCATAAGTTGTTAGTGACAATGTTTATATGAAAAATAATGAAAATGGTTTGTTCATGTTACATGTTCCAAGAAAATCCCAAATTTTCTACTATAGTAGATGGTAGTTTGATTGTCCTAAAACTGTAATTGCAGTAGTGCTTTTCATGCCTAAAATAGTAGTATGATGTGTAAATCGATAAGCCATTTGAAAAACCCCATAAATCAATGTGTTTTTAATACTCCATGTGAGTTTTATAACCATACTATCTGACCAGGATGCCTATAACAACGTTCTTCAGGCGTTGGAAAGTTATGACGTTTGTCACCCCAGGCATGTCGGCCTAGTTGTAGCTAACAGCTTAGGTGCGGGATTGTCAATCTCGTATAGATCTATACACAAGTATCACACTCCCTCTACAAGGGATTATGGTATATAATACATGACTTAAAATGCATACTCGAAAGTACGTGAAATGTCTCACAAAATTTAGTATAAAACAGATTTACGTATGAAAATGTCCATTTGTTCTTGTATATTAGGATATCTCTTTGATGTAGTGTTTTTAGTATGTAAATGTTCATGATTTCCTCGTAAACTATACCTATTATAGTTTTTCAAAAGGTATTTCGTTCGTATAGTAAACCCTAGCGTAATTCTCACTCATAAAGTATAACACGTAAAGTGACTTGACTGATCACATATACCTAATGTAAAAATGGAGCATTGTATATATATAGACACATTTTATTTCCACAAGACAAGGTGTTATTGAATATATATATATATATATATATATATATATATATATATATATATATGTCATACAAGAATACTCATGTAGTAGTTTATGAATCACATATGATTACTTAGCTAAAAAGTTTATATAGTGAATCGTTAAGTTATACATGATAATAACTGCGTGTTTTACTTGCATTTCTCCCCCTAATATTGTATAAAAAGCATTGATCAAACATTTAACAGCGTAGTTTATAGGGGTATGAACTCACTTGTAAGATCGGAGAAGGCGAGATGAAAACCGAGCAGAACTTTGACGCGAGAAAGCGGATTTTCTCGGGATTCTCGGGAATCTCGGGAGCACAAACGACCTTCGAGACTTGAGTATGGACACCGGGGCTTCGGGATAGCACGAGCACAGAAAACGAGGAAAAAACACAAGAAAGATGAGAGAAAATGTGTAATTCCCCCGGAACCCTCGCATCCCTTTTATAGGGGCTGGGAACCGCCTCGGTACGCTGGGCGTACGGGGGTACGCTGGACGTACGTGTACGTCATGCGTGACCGCTTCCTCGACTGCCTCGGAGCTCGGATGGGACGGGGCATAGCCTCGCATAGGGGCGACGTGGACGATCCGAGGCCTGTTCCTCGAGTACGCTGGGCGTAACTCGGATTGGCCCGGTGACTCCTCCTTCGGATAATACCGAAATTTGATTTAAATTTATATTTTTATTATTTAGTAAACTTCAAAAATTCATATCTCCTTCATATGAACTCCGTTTTCGACGTTATTTATATCCACGCGTAGGCGAGACTACGCTGTACAACTTTCGTTTAGACTACGTCGGCAAATTTTTGAAATTATTTTTATTATTTATTTATTAAATGGTCGGGGTAAGAAAAGTTTGTTAGAAATCCATAACTTCTTTATCCGATGTCTGTTTTTGCCAGAATTTTTACCGTTGAAAAACCATTGTCGAGACCTTCGACTCTCATTTAGGTCATTCCGGCCAAAAGTCGCTCAATCTCTGTTTCGAGTTTTTAGCTGTCTATTGCTATGCCAAACTTGGAAAAATCATAACTTCCTCATACGAAGTCAGATTTGGAAGTTCTTTTTATGTACGATCACGATTCAATGATATCTAACATAGTAGGTAATCAAATAGAGACTTTTGTACATTTTTATTTTCAAAGTTAATTTCATTGTTTTTAAAAGTGGTTACCATACTTGACTTTTTAGGTCATTATATAGAGTCAAAATATCGGGTTGTCACATTATCCCCCCGTTAGAGGGAATTTCGTCTTGAAATTTTATGTAAGAAAAACACCTGTGGATCAGGGAAAAAGATGTGGGTACTTGTGTTTCATATGATCTTCGCGTTCCCAGGTGTATTCAGGTCCTCGCTTTGCATTCCAGCGGACCTTCATGATGGGGATGCGACTTTGTTTTGTTCTTTTAATTTCCATATCCATGATTTCAATTGGTTCTTCTATAAAGTGGAGACTCTCATTGATTTCGATCTCGTCTAAAGGGACGACGAGGGTCTCATCGGACAAACATTTCTTCAAGTTAGACACATGAAAGGTAGGGTGTATTTTATTGAGTTCCTGCGGTAGACGAAGTTTGTAGGCTACCGGGCCGATCCTTGCGAGGATCTCGATTGGTCCGATATACCTTGGGTTTAGTTTCCCACGTTTTCCAAAATGTGTTAACCCTTTCCAGGGCGAGACCTTTAATAGTACTCGGTCCCCGACCTGAAATTCCAAGGGCTTCCGTCTTTTGTCCGCATAACTCTTTTGTCAGTCTCTTGAAGCCTTTAGTCGTTCCCGAATTTGTACAATCTTCTCGGTTGTCTCTCTTGTGATTTATGGGCCAGTAAGAGTGTTGTCGGGTACTTGTCCCTTGGCTAGTTGTGTGTCACCTACTTCAGTCCAGCATAGTGGTGATCTGCACTTCCGGCCGTAGAGGGCTTCAAATGGAGCAACTTTAATGCTGGAGTGATAGCTATTGTTGTACGAAATTCAATTAGTGGTAAATGGGTATCCCATGCTTTACCAAAATCGATTACACAAGCTCTTAGCATATCTTCTAGGGTTTGTATGGTCCTCTCACTTTGACCATCAGTTTATGGATGGTAAGCAGTACTCATGTCAAGCCTCGTTCCTAGGGATTTTTGTAACGATTGCCAGAATCTCGAGGTGAATCTACTATCTCTGTCAGAGATAATGGATATTGGTACACCGTGCAGTCGTATAATCTCTTGAATGTAAGTTCGATTTAGCTTCTCCATCTTATTGATTTCCTTTATGGGTAGGAAGTGTGTGGATTTTCTTAACCTATCGACAACTACCCAGATGGTGTCTAGCCCACCTGATGTCTTGGGTAATTTGGTTATGAAATCCATGGTTATCCGTTCCCACTTTCACTCAGGTATTTCGGGGTGTTGAAGCAATCCTGATGGCTTTTGGTACTCTACCTTGACTTTGGCGCAAGTCAGACACTTGCTCACATAGGTAGCGATCTCTGCTTTCATGTTCGGCCACCAATACAGTTTCTTGAGGTCCAAATACATCTTTTCCGAACCTAGATGCATGGAGTATCGAGTCTTATGAACCTCGTTCATGACCACGTCTCTGAATCCACCAAACTTTGGTGTCCAAATCCGATCCATAAAGTAACGGACTCTGTCACCCTTGACTTCAAGATTTTTGTCCATTCCTCTTAGGTCTTCACCTACCACGTTCTCTGTTTTCAAGGCCTCCCTCTGAGCTTCCTTGATTCGTGTGGATAGATGTGAATAGATCGTCATGGTTAAGGATTTCACTCGGCGACCTGAGTATTCTTTTTGACTAAGAGCATCAGCTACTACATTCGCTTTTCCCAGGTGATAGCGAATCTCGCACTCGTAGTCATTAAATAGTTCAACCCATCGTCTCTGCCTCATGTTGAGTTCTTTTTGGTTGAGAATGTTCTGGAGGCTTTTGTGATCGGTGAAGATCGTGCATTTCGTGCCATAAAGATAGTGTCTCCAGATCTTTAGCGCGAAAACGACTGCTCCTAGTTCAAGATCGTGGGTAGTGTAGTTGACTTCGTGCGTCTTGAGTTGTCTTGAGGCGTAAGCAATGACCTTACCTTGTTGCATTAGTACGCATCCAAGACCTTGATTAGATGCATCACAGCAGACCATGAAGTCTTCTGTTCCTTCCGGCAATGACAATATAGGTGCGCTGCATAGTGTTTGCTTTAGTGTTTGGAATGCAGCATCTTGTCTTTCTTTCCAATCGAAAGTTACACCCTTCTGGGTCAGAGTGGTAAGTGGTTTCGCAATCTTCAAGAAGTTATGTATAAACCTTCGATAGTAGCCAGCAAGGCCCAACAATTGTCGAATTTCTGTTGGGGTTCTTGGAGCTGACCAATTCTCGATTGCTTTGATTTTGGAAGGGTCCATGTGTATTCCGTCTTTGCTAACCACGTGACCTAGGAAATCTACCTTCCAAATCCAAAAATTCACACTTGGAGAATTTTGCGTATAGCTTCTCTTTTGTTAGCGTTTCCAAGATTGTCGGAGGTGTTGACTGTGATCTTCTTTAGTCTTCGAATAAATGAGTATGTCATCTATGAACACGATTACAAATTTTCCAAGAATGAACGACACACTCGGTTCATTAAGTCCATGAACACCGTTGGTGCATTTGTTAATCCAAAGGGCATCACTACAAACTCGTAGTGACCATAACGAGTTCGAAAAGCTGTTTTGGGAACATCTCCTTCCAAGGCTCGTAGTTGGTGGTACCCGGATCTTAAGTCGATCTTTGAGAAATAACTCGCTCCTTGGAGTTGGTCGAACAAGTCGTCAATGCATGGTAGTGGGTATCGGTTCTTGATAGTGAGTTTATTAAGTGCTCGGTAGTCGATGCACATACGGAAAGATCCATCCTTCTTCTTTACAAATAAGGTTGGTGCTCCCCAAGGTGAGAAGCTCGGCCTGATGAACCCTTTGTTGATCAGTTCGTTTAATTGGCTGGATAGTTCTTGCATCTCAGCGGGCGCTAGACGATACGGCGACTTAGCTACTGCGGTAGCTCCGGGAATTAAGTTGTCGTTCGGGTGGGACTCCTGGGAGATCTTCAGGGAAGATATCGGGAAAATCGCAGACATCTGGAATGTGTTTGATGCGCTTTGTTTCTTTTTCCTTATCTACCACGTGTGCTAAGAAGGCATAGCCCTCCTTACGTAGGTATTTATGGGCTTTGACACAAGAGATGATTTGTAAGTTGGTATCGGGTTTGTCACCATAAATGACAAGAGTTTCGCCGTTTGACAGATTTAGGCGAACGGCCCTTTCGTGACAAAGTATATCGGCATGGTGTAGGCTTAACCAATCCATACCGATGATGATATCAAAGCTCTTTATAGTGATCGACATTAGATCAATTTGAAATGAATGTTCGTTTAGAGTTTGTGTGCAGCCTATGTACATATCATTCAGCTTTCTGTTCTACCGTTTTCCATTTCTACTGTAAATATCTTATTGAGTGTTTTAGGGTTCTGTTTTAGTATGTGCTTGAATTTATGACTCACGAAACTCCTCTCCGCACCACAATCAAAGAGTATGCATGCATAAGCGTTATTGAGGAGAAACGTACCCGTAACCACCGTGGGATCAGCTATTGCTTCGTTCTGCCCTATTGCCAGCACTCTTCCTATGCCGCCAGCATTCCTTGCCTTAGGGCAGTCCCTCTTATAGTGTCCAGCCTCACCGCATCCATAACATGCCTGGCCTACACCGGCTCCTTGGACTTGGGTGATCGGTTGTGCTGGTGCTCTATAGAAACGGGTAGTGTGCCCCTTCTTGTTGCAGTTGTTGCAGTTCATCTCCCGACAATTTCCGTTGTGATCGAAATTGCATTTTCTGCATTTTGGCAAGTTTCCATCATATGGCTTTGTTGGTGTAGTGGTAATTGGTGCAGCATTGGGGGCGGTAGCGGCATGGACTGCCACGATCTATTATTTCTTGGAAGGTTCCTATGAAGGTTGACTCTTCCTTTTGTTCCAGAATCTCTTCTGCTTGTTGTTGTTGTTATTGTCATTGTTGTTGTTACTTCCTCTGGGTTGTTTCGGTGCGGTGGTTGTGAAATTTTGGCAGACCCCATGGTCTACGAGAGCTTGTGCCAACTGTTTGGTGCTATCGAAGGTGATTGGTTTGGAAGCTAGAACACTTCCTCGAATCTGGGGTGACAATCCCCAGATGTACCTTTCGATCTTCTTGCTCTCTAGAGCAACTATTCCTAGGCAAAGGATTGCCAAATCACTGAACCTGTTGGTATAGGTGGTGATATCTGAGCCTACCATGGTAAGGCCCCAACATTCCTGTTCGAGCTTTTGCAATTCGCCCCGTGGACAGTACTCCTGTAGTAAGATTTGTTTTAGGTTCTCCCAGCCCATAGAGTTAGCCACTACTAGCGTTAGTGACTTGACATGGCCATTCCACCATGTCAGAGCTCTCTCAGAGAAAGCACAGGCAGTGAACTTTACTTTGTTCCCTTCCGGACAAGAACAAATCTCGAAAACTGCTTCAGTTTTCTCTATCCACTGTGATAGAGCCATTATCCCTCCGGTCCCATTGAAAGTAATGGTTTTGCTATTCATGAAATCCTTGTATGTACAATCCCATGAACGATCTGGACGTTGGCCATTCATAGAACTATTTACTCCCCCACCAGAACCATTGTTACTCATTTGGGCCATTGCCGCTGTTACTGCAGCTGCTATAGCAGCTATCAACGCGGCATTTTCTGTTGATGGAGGGGGTGGTGGTGGAGGTGGTGCGTTGTTGACACGACGTGTTGATCTACGAGGCGGCATTGTGCTGATAAAGAAATAGAATGAAGAACATAAGTTTTAGTGCGTTAATAAATTTGTCATTTTTATCAATTTATAAATTCAACTGACCTACCCATGGTTTGGAGTTTGACTCATAATAAAAGTTTGCATATTATTAGATAAACTTATGAATCTGAGTGGTAGTCAAAGAATTTACACACAACGAAATTTCTTCATATATATTAAACACATGTCGAGTTACATTTGGAGTTAGGAAAATTTCGACCCTTCTAAGGGTCTCTGATTACAGGAAGTTAAAGAAGGTAAGACTTTTAGCCGATGGTCCTATTCTATATCAAAATTTGGGATTTGGCAAGCACTACTTGCAACGCAGGTTGCGCTTGGAGCTTGACTCCGCATCCGATTGCTTTGCTTCCATAAGACACCTATCGAAGGCGGCTTGTTGTTCCCTCATCTCGGAAAGGGCTGCAATCATTTGTGCTCGGAATGTGTCGGTTTGGAGTTGGGCATTATCCTGTGCTCTGTCCAGCCTACGGATGTCGGAAGTGTGAACCTGTACTTCCACGTTGACTTCATGAATGCAGCTCGCTTGAACCCCGGATTGATAGGACTAGTTGGCTAGCTTTCCCACCATGACTGGGAGTGCTTGATCGGCTGAACCTCCGCCGCGAACATCGTAGAAGTCTCGACACATGCCGTAGGGAGGACGTATCCCTTGTTGCTGGCTCCAATGGTGGAGGTGACTTCCCCAAACGGGAGTGGGTCCCTGAAAGTTTCTCCTAACAGCAGGAGGTTAAGCGGCTTGTGGGTTGATTACCACTGCTTCGGAGTCTATCCCAGAGTCATCCCCTTCATCCAAGTCGATAGGTTCTTCATCCTCTTCGGGATCTTCTTCGATCCATCCCCCGTTACCTTGGTTGGGGTAGTAGGGGTCGCCGGAGTGATGAAATCCAGCCATTGAGTCTATACGTGAATAGGGTTATAGGAATTGAATAAAATTATGAAACATGTAAAACTATACATGTCGATTACACAATTGCATGCACCAAAGACTCCTATAGTATTTTAAATCTGTATGTTTGATTCTAGCATTTATTTTTGGAAAGTTTTGACTTGTTGCTCACTATGACCATTCCTCGACATACGTTAATCCAATCTCGGACAAATATAGTTGATCAGGCTATATTTGTCCCAAATTCGATTACCTATGTCGAGGCCTAATCGTAGTGTTCAACTTGTCTTAAATACTTCTTGTATAGTTCTAACCATGAAAATATATTATTGTAAGCTTGTATGTGTACTTTTACGACCCAAAACAATCTAAATTAAATGAAACGAGGCTTTAGGTGTAAAAACGTTTTGTCAGAGAGTTTTAGTCCCTTATGTATTTATAGTTTGTATATCTTATGTTGTTCGATATACTTAGTTCAATGTAAAAATGCTCTGATACCAATCTATCACACCCCCAAACCAGAACGGCGGAATCGTTCGAGGGCGGATGACTTCATGTAGTATCGTAACAATTGAATACATAGTAAAGAAAATAATACAACCATCATATATATAATTTGAAAGTTTACATTGTAGAAAGTACTTGTTTCAAAAGAAATTACAATATGATGTCAAAATGAAATTAAACTAACGTCG
Source organism: Lactuca serriola (assembly GCF_051521515.1). NCBI lineage: Eukaryota > Viridiplantae > Streptophyta > Magnoliopsida > Asterales > Asteraceae > Lactuca > Lactuca serriola. Next base: position 119,009,897 of record NC_136416.1, read on the forward strand.
CAGCGTCCCTTCTTCAAAAGCAGCAGTTTATCTGTATTACTGAATCCCTGAGAAATACAAGTGGTTTTGAAAGAGTAGGTCAGCATTTAAGCTGGTGAGTTCTTATGTTTTTTGTGACAATGTTCATATGAAAAAGAATGAAAATGGTTTGTTCATGTTACATGTTCCAAGAAAATCCAATATTTTCTACTATAGTAGATGGTAGTTTGATTGTCCAAAAACTGTAATTGCAGTAGTGCTTTTCATGCCTAAAATAGTAGTTTGATGTGTAAATCGTTAAGGCATTTGAAAAGCCCCGTAAATCAATGTGTTTTTAATACTCCATGTGAGTTTTATAACCATACTATCTGACCAGGATGCCTATAACAACGTTCTTCAGGCGTTGGAAAGTTATGACGTTTGTCACCCCAGGCCTATCGGCCTAGTTGTAGCTAACAACTTTGGTGCGGGATTGTCAATCTTGTATAGATCTATACACAAGTATCACGCTCCTCCTACAAGGGATTATGGTATATAATACAGGACTTAAAATGCATACTCTAAAGTACGTGAAATCTCTCACAAAATTTAGTATAAAACAGATTTACGTATGAAAATGTCCATTTGTTCTTGTATATTAGGATATCTCTTTGATGTAGTGTTTTTAGTATATAAATGTTCATGATTTCCTCGTAAACTATAACTATTATAGTTTTTCAAAATGTATTTTGTTCATATAGTAAACCCTAGCGTAATGCTCACTCATAAAGTATAACACGTAAAGTGACTTGACTGAGCACATATACCTAATGTAAAAATGGAGCATTGTATATATATATATATATATATATATATATATATATATATATATATATATATATATATATATATATAAAACACGTTTTATTTCCAAAAAACAAGGTGTTATTGAAAATATATATGTCATACAAGAAACTCATGTAGTATTTTATGAATCACATATGATTACTTTGCTAAAACGTTTATATAGTGAATCATTAAGTTATACATGACAATAATCGCGTGTTTTACCTGCATTTCTCCCCTAATATTGTATAAAAAGCATTGATCAAACATTTAAAAGCATAGTTTATAAGGGTATGAACTCACTTGAAAGATCGGAGAAGGCGAGATGAAAACCGAGCAGAACTTTGACGCGAGAAAGCGGATTTTCTCGGGATTCTCGGGAATCTCGGGAATCTTGGGCATCTCAGGAGCACAAACAACCTTCAGGACTTCAGTATGGACATCGGGGCTTCGGGATAGCACGTGCACGGAAAACGAGGCAAAAACACAAGAAAGATGAGAGAAAATGTGTAATTCCCTCGGAACCCTCGCATCCCTTTTATAGGGGCTGGGAACCTCCTCGGTACGCTGGGTGTACGCATGCATCATGTGTGACCGCTTCCTCGACTGCCTCGGAGCTCGGATGGGACGGGGCATAGCCTCGCATAGGAGGTGACGTGGATGATCCGAGGCCTAGTCCTCGAGTATGTTGGGCGTACGAGAGTACGTTCGGCATACGAGAGTATGCTGGGCGTAATTCGGATTGGCCCGGTGACTCCTCCTTCGTATAATACCGAAATTTGATTTAAATTTATACTTTTATTATTTAGTAAACTTCAAAAATTCATATCTCCTTCATATGAACTCCATTTTCGACTTTCTTTATATCCACGCGTAGGTGAGACTACGCTCTACAAGTTTTGTTTAGACTCCGTCGGCAAATTTTGAAATTATTTTTATTATTTATTTATTAAAAGGTCGTGGAAAGAAACGTTCGTTAGAAATCCATAACTTCTTTATCCGATGTCTGTTTTTGCCAGACTTTTTACCGTTGACAAACCATTGTCGAGACCTTCGATTCTCATTGAGGTCATTCCGGCCAAAAGTCGCTCGATCTCTGTTTCGAGTTTTTAGCTGTCTATTGCTATGCCGAACTTGGAAAAATCATAATTTCCTCATACGAAGTCAGATTTGGACGTTCTTTTTATGTACACTCACGGTTTAATGATATCTAACATAGTAGGTAATCAAATAGATACTTTTGTACATTTTTCTTTTCAAAGTTAATTTCATTATTTTCAAAAGTGGTTACAATACTTGACTTTTTAGGTCATTACATAGAGTCGAAATATCGAGTTGTCACATTGTTGGGTCGTTCGTTAAGTTGAACGGACAGTTCTTGTATCGGTGTGGGTGCTAGACGATAAGGCGATTTGGCTACGAGGGTAGCCTCTGGAACTAAGTCGATTCTGAACTCAAATTGATGTTGTGGAGGTAGTCCAGGGAGTTTTTCTAGAAAGATGTCGAGAAGTTTGAAAAAAAATACGATTACTCATGAAGTAATGTAAACTATAGGTACTTCTATTCTATCTATATCTCTTGTCCCGATCGGCGGGAAAGGCACTTGATTGGATGCTAAGTTTATTTGCATGGCAGTACGATCACTCGTAGCCTTGGGCAGTCTTCGTCCTGAAGTTCATCTATCAGATGTCATATTTGGTTCATCAATCACAGCTTCACATATACGAGTCGTATAAAATGAAGATTGAAAAGGCAGTCAAATAAATGATTCTTCTCTAAGCTCACATCCAAACAAGGAAAAGAAGTTAAAGTGGAATCATCAATTCTATGCCTGTAGAACCTTGATTATATACCACCCTTGAGTATACAATCCTCAGCAATAGATTAACCGCATGGGTATTGGATTGAACTTGACATACCATACGAGTGGTATTCTGGGGAGGTTTCTTCGGGAAGGATACGAGTCATAAGATACTCTACGCATGGGTATCTCGGAGTTCTGGAATGACGGCTTCTCTAGAAAGGCGGTTACGAAGAAAAAGGATTTTCGCACGAGGCTGGTATTGTGAGGATCGAATTGACTCAAGATATATGATAATATCGGACTACTCGGAATAAAAGGAGTTAGACTAATTTTAGAAAGGTGTTACAAAAACATAACGTTGCAACTTTGACAGAGTTATAGTACTTTAGTTTATCTACAAGACTACTGCTGCGAACATGGTATACCACAAAAGCATGTATACGCAACATGAGAGTCCCTTGACTGACGGGATCTCGCAAAAGATAAGACTCGAGTTGCACTAGTTTTTAACAGTTTATAAGTATAGTATAACGAAACGCTCTATTATTTCAACGTGGGTTCAGATTAGTCTCTTGTGCGGCAGTGATCCTTAATATCTTCCCGTTTGCGCCAAAGTTCTTTGTTATTAGACAATCCTTCTTGAGATGTCCTATCTCACCACATAAATGACATATCTGGCTTGTACCAGCATCTATGGTGGAAGTGATGTGTCAGGTTGGAGTGATGTGGACATGAGTGATTTCGTTGTTCCTCCCGCTTGGGCAATCCCTATAACAGTGTCCGGTCTGACCACAACTATAGAAAACCTGGCTGGCTCCGGTGGTGGAGGTGGTTCTACATACACAAGTAGTGTGCCCCATTTTGTTGCAATTATCGCATTGCAATACCCGGCAAGCTCCATTATGATGATAGTGTTGTATTAATGTCTAAGTCCATAACTATAATTGGTAAGACTTGACCCGACCCGGCATGGTCCATTTGGGTTGCATGGCATCATGCATTTGGATAGACTATAACGAGAGAAATAACACTTAAGGTTTATTAATATATTATAAGTTATAATATATTAATATGATTATTTAATTAGTATTGGTCAAGAATTAATCTAGGATTAATTAAGTGATCAAAAGAAGACTAATTAAATATATGGGTTGATTGTGTAAATCATCCATACTTGTATAGTGGGCTAAGACTCCATGGATTATCAAGTTGGGCTAAAACCCATAAGATGCTCCATAGATGCTCCATGGTGTATTTGAACCCATGGATCCAAGGAAATGGAAAGCCATGACAATTATGGTTTACCCTAATTGTCACTAACTATATAAGCATCTTATTGTTGACAAAATCGGACACTATGTGTGAGTGATAGGGCTATCCGATTTTCATGAAGTGTGGAATTCTCTCAAGTCTTTCCAAGTGCATATGTTGTTGTGTGAACCATTTGAGGTGTCACACTTGGGGCACTAGGCACTCAAGCTTCATGAAGACAATCTACATCAAAGAGGTATGTAATTCTAACTTGATATATTCATTTGAATCAATGTTATTATGCTAGTTATGATGAATACCTTGGAAAGTTCATATTTGCATGTATAATAGAGAAAACATAGATCCAAGGTATTTAGGGTTGCATGTACACTTAGGAGTGTTAAAATACTCAAAACCCAACAATGGTATCAGAGCCTAGGCTTGTTTCCAATTATACTTAATGCAAATTGCTGAAAAATGCTGAAAAAAATCGATTTTTTTGGCTTTCTGGGCATTGGACTCGCTGAGTCCACTGATGAACTCGCTGAGTCCAAGGCAAAACTCATCCTACTCGTTGAGTAGGTTGATACACTCGACGAGTAGGAGCCCTAGATTGCATATTTCCGAGTGTTTTGGCTAAAAATGGACTAGGAACATTACCCTAAGCGGTTTTTGGACTTATAAACTTGTTTTTGATGTGGTAATGTTCATACTAATCCAATTTCAAAGATAATTGTCAATAGATTCATGCTTTTTATTAGTTTAGTGATTAGGCTAATTACATGAAAAAGTTTGATTTGAATTATCTTGTTCTTATGAGTTGCTTATAGATAAGTTAATTGATTATGTGTTTTCAATCCATTTTAATCTAAGAGTTGATTCTAAAATGTGTTTTTTTTTAACTTGTCCTCAAGTTATATGAAAAGTCACGTTTAAGTTTCATAAAACTCATAAAAGTTGGCGATGGGTACAAAAATAAAGAGTCTTGTCCTCAAGTTATGGAGGTTCAAGAGTCACTTCATTAAGTAATAAAATGTGTAACCTTAATTAATTCCATAAGTTACAAAATAAAGAAAATGTACATGCTTTTATTAGTTTAAAGTCTTCCATAACTTGTCGTCAAGTTATGGAACTTAAAGAGTCTTTGATTTAAAACTACTTTAAACACATAAGTTATGGAATTAATTAGTTTTAAATAGTTTCAAAACTTGCCCTCAAGTTTTGGAATTTGAAAAGTTGTCACTTATGAATACTTTATTTCCAAGTTAGCCCTTAGAATTTTAAAAGTTAAAATTCAACCCTTATACTTTATAATATTTTAAGTTAATAATATTTATATATATTTATAAGAGCAGGTCAGTCTTACTGTTAGTAGGCCTCATTCACAAAGCCGGTCTATAAGGGGTATAAGGTTACTGCCTATAAAATGGCAGTTTAATGGGTGTCCACACTCACCCACCGCTTCCTTGACTGGTGGAGGGTCGTTAGCCGAACGAGTAGGACAAGGACTATAATTCTCCCTTCATTAAAAGTATTAATGATAAATACTAAGTAACTAAACCTTTTATAAATACCCAATCTTAGTTACTTAGGAAAAAGTGAATAAGGTGCTAATCCATGAAATTACACTTTGCACTTTTTTAAGTCGGTTAGTGGAGCGTGTGTGGTTAACAGGCACACTAACCTGGATTTAACAAGGTAGGCAAAGGGTAACTTTATCTTTATCATAATATCGGTGGAGCGTGTGTGGTTAACCGGCACATCGATTAAGGGGTAAATATTAAGGGTACCCAGTATATTTGCATGGTTACTTCACACCTTGTTTTGTGATCCTCAGCATCCCAGTCACAAAACCTGAAGGGCACACTCGAGATTAAAACATGTCATTGAAAAGTTCAATGAATCTCAAAAGAATCTAGGGGTTTCAAAATCAATTAAAACCTAATAATACATATCGTTTATCTTGGTGGAAATTTGTGAATCGTCATTCACCTACCTTCAAATATTTTATAGCTTGGATTACGAGATCCCTCTTTCAAGTTATAAAAGTATTGTGTTGGGTCCTAGACTTAGTATTTCATATTGGGTGTTATACTAACGACTTTAAATCAACTATCTTGAATATCTCCCAAAATATGTCTGGTTTAGACATTTATGATCTTCCGAAATCTCTTGAAACAAGTTTTCCTAAATGAAGATGATATCCCATGGAAATCATATTTCTTTCACCACCTCCAATTATTCTCCCCAACCCACAAGTTCTTGAAAAGCTTAAGGTCACTCAAGGCTTGCTGGCAAGAAAAGGTCTATGTGTGATCACATCTTGGAGATGTAGTCACATATTGAAAAGCCGGTAGAGTTGGGTGTCAAAGTCTTGAGAAAGTTGGTGGCTCAACTACTTTCTAAGTCACATAGTGAGTTACTTTGGGACTCCTATGAAACAGACTATGACAAGACCCTTAATGATCTTATCTATTTGCTAAGATCAACTTCCTAAAACTTGTGGACATTGACAATAATGACATTGGATATCCAGTAAAGCTCTCTCTTCCCAATGTAAAGGGATCGGCCATAGTCAACTCGATTGACCAAATGGTAAAGAGAAAGGCTATATCTGTGATAGTCCCATGTTCCATTACCAAAGCGTCCATATGTTAAATTCACAAAGGAAGGGGCATTGGTTGTGAAGCTGCCAAATTTACCTAAGGATGTTAAATTCAATAACTTTGACTCTACTTCAGGTAAAGTCCACTATCTAACTCTGCTAAGTTTCTATTCTGAGATTGTTGATACATGATGTGACTGGGTCACATGTTGATATTTTAAGAATCAAATAAAAGTGAAGAAACTTAAAAGAAAGAATATGATGAATCTGATCGCATAGATGGATTTCTATCGCATAGTTTTAAGATTGGATTCTTTAGCTACTTCTTAGGAGTTATGATTTATTGCTTAGGAATAGATAACAACAAAGTTTTCACGTGCTTTTGCACTGTAAGGATAGTTTTTCTGCAAAGTTTTAAAATAAAAGGAAAAATTTTGATTTTATTTATTTTAAAATATCCTTACAATGACATTTGCGAAAATTTTTGTTGCTTATAAAAATTACATTAATAGCAAGAGTGGAAATATGAAATTGATTCCTTCATTTGTGGTAATGTCTAAATTTACCAAATAACGAAAGATCCTCATCACCAAGTTTCAATTGGACCGGAACTTGAAATCATGCAAATAAGGAATGAGAATTTTCATCTTTGGAAAAATTAAGACTAACTACTTGTTCACGTGGATTTATGAGTCAAGTAACAGACGAAGGTATCGAGTACACATTCTTGTGCACTGATTAAGTCCACCACAAAAGATCGATAAGACTATTCGTCATGATTTACTTTAGTTAAGTAAATATGGTTATACTTACAAGTTTAAGTATAATTCTGAAACATTGGAAAAGTTTCAATATAAGGAAGAACGAATAAGAAGAGTCAAATTAGGCAGAAAGATAAAAGGTTCTCAAATCTAAAAAGATGGGAGAGTACTTTAGTATCAATTTTTGTGATCATCTTAATGAGTAAAAAACCATATCATTATTATTTCTCTAAGGAAGAGGAATCTTGAATTGTTGAAATGGTTAAATCAAGAAGACGAGTCATACTTCGTTCCGATACAAGTCTTAGAGTCATACTCCAAGATTGTAACTTGAGTGACATGTCTTAAAGAAAATTTAAAACACTTGTCAAATGTAAGAGTAAAAGTTTTCTACTCTTGTACATTTGAAATTGGTAAGTTGTGATGTTTTGGATAAAATAAAGACCAACTAACGCCAATTGTGTGAAGTGTTTGTCTTGATTAGAATCCACACTATCTCTTGAATATCTGACAAGAAAGTCTTATATGTCAAGAGGACAGTGGGAGTCTTAAATGTCTTGAAAGTCTCAAGAACTAATCAAGAATAAAACCTAAATTTCTTCACTAGCACATGACTTGAGGTTCATAACCTATCGTGCTAAAATATTATGTGCTCATTCCAATTAAAGTTGGGTTTGCATATGAGTTCTTAGAGTTCTCAATTGGTTGCATAACAACTTGGAAGCAATGGTAGGCCCTTGAGCTACTAGGTGGCATGAAATTAAGATTGAGTTTAGTCTATATGAGCTTGTATTTGTCATTATCCTTGTCTTGTGACTATGGTTTTTACAATTCACATGGATAAGAACACATACACCATTAAATCTAAGTGTCATAAGGTTTCTCTCCAATTCATGAAAATGATGGTGAGGAAACACTTTCACTAAGTAGATTTTAGCTAGATAGCAATTGTGATATTTGCATTCTCATAGTCGTTAGTGGAGCGTGTGTGGTTTACCGGCACACTAACATGGACTTGTGAGAAGTGACAAATGTCTAAACAATCAAGACTATGATTACGACATCCCTTTTCATAGTTCTTAAAATTGTTTAGACACACCTGTAAGCTATCTAAGATAAGGTGTATGGTTATGATAAAGTTTTATCAAAGCAATCTAGTATCAGAAATCTGAACTTTGGTAAGAAAGTCAATAAAGTATTGATTTCTAGAAGTCCAGCTGATTTCTGAGTACATGTCAAAGCTAGTGGGAGCATAAGTACTATGCTAATAATCATCATGTTAGTGGGAGCATGATAATTATAATAAAGGTTGCAAGTTATCAATGTTAATTATAGAAAACAAAAGGTCTCAATTGGGAAAAAGTTGTTTTGCTATAATTAAGGGAGAGGAAATTATACTTCATCCCAAATCTAAAAGCTTAGATTGAGGTTTTAATCGTATTTAGTCAAGGATATATATATATATATATATATATATATATATATTTATATATATATATATATATATATATATATATATATATATATATATATATATATGAATTTCATGTTGGCATGGCTCAACATAAGGAAATTCTGTATATGGGTCCATTATTTGCGTTCTAAAATTCGATTATGATTACTGCATCCCTTTTCATAATCTGAATTATGAGAACTTGGCAACTAGAAATGGAAATGTTATAGAAAAATAATGGTTTAGTCTTTATGTGAGACATAATGAATCGTGTCCCATATGCTTCGGATATAGGATCGATTACATGTGCTATATTCATCCTTTCTTAAATTTTCGAAATGCCTGGGGAATTAAGAATGGAAAAGGTATAGAATTGGATATGACTAAAAGTATTAAACAATTGTCGAGGACAATCTAAGGTTTACCAAAGATTGGTTGCTCAAGGACAGTTGGAAGTATAGTGATAATTCTGGAAGGACCATATTGACATAATCTGTAAGGAGGCAACTCTTGTTCAGAAGTGATAGTCAAAATGGAATCTGGAAATGTTTCAAATTTAGAAATTATTCAATCTGTGTAAGATTAGGAAACTTAATGAAACAAGGATGTTTCCAAGGAGCTGATCTCCTTTGGAATGCTCTGTAATGGTTGTTGTCAAGTTTTTCTGACTTTGTGCATAACCATTACAAGAGTATCAATGCATATGTGTTTAGAATCTAACACATTTTAGTAAATGGCATGAATTTGGAATTCTTGCATTTGCAGTAAGGATTTGGGACTGTGAAAAGAGGATCATTAGAGTTATGTTCAATTGATCTATTTCACAAAGTAAAGATCATAGACAAACATAGTATGCATACTTTGTGTATGGCATGACTAGTGTTTACAAAACATAGTGTACATGCTTGGAGGATTGGACAACTATTGGTTTAAATTCAAGAATAAAGTTGATAGCTGAAACAGTATACAATGAATAATGTGTAATCATATGGTGATAAATAAAAGGTGTTTAATTATGTTCATAGGTTTTGATACCATATTGGATTCAATTATTATTGTGTTTCACTTTGCATGTTTTAACTTCCATAATAACTAGGTCATTGTTCTGGATGACTAAGTTATTCAAACCATCCACAGTCGGTCATATGTTGGAAGTAGATATGAATTAAGACTGTCATGGGTTGGCTTGTAGAGGTCTAAGATGTTGGATAAAGGGCTACAACGCTCATGAGTGCTCATAAGTTCTGAGTATTGGATTCAACTCGTGCTCATTGGAATCACTTCATGGATTTTATCACGAGTGATCATGAGATGATAATATCTTATATTCTTCAAACCTAGAGATATGAGTTGTTACTATGAGTTGGTTGTACATTGATTGCACGAAAATGCATTCGGTAACTCGATGTTATAAAACGTGCCTTTGTGTATGATTCAACAAGTAGTAATGTTAGTCCCAAAACTGAGGATCCAATTCAGTAATCAATGAAGTTAATTGCAATAAAGGTGAGATGTAGAAGAAGAAGAAGTAGAATCAAGCATGCACACATCTATTGCAAGTAAATGTCAAGTACATCTTGAGAAAGTACAACTACTGCAGAGTTCTAACTCAAGTAAAAAAGTACAATCTGACACAACTCAGTTGTTATAAATAGTACCCCTCCTACCAGCACAAAAGTGTGCAGCCGTACATATGTGTGCGGCCGCACACACATGTGTGGTTGCACACATTACAAGCCCAATACAAGCACTACAGCAATACACACTCAGACATATTGAATAGATCTATACAAAAAATTATGACTAGCTCAAACCACAAAATTATGGACTTTCAAATAGAACAAGCCATATGAGTCAAAGTTTATCCATTCCTTTTACCTTTGGGATAAAAGCGATATCTGTGGGCCCCTCGATGATTTGGTGATGAAAAATGTAAGTGCTCGGCCGGGCCTCGACTGATTTGATTTGTTCAATTAGTCAGTCATCATAAATCGGAAATCGGGAAACAACAAATGGACAGAGAGAATGATTATAATCCATGTCTCAGTCCATATGGTATCTAGAATGGAGGAATATATGATCCCTTATCTAGTGGACATGTCATTGAAAAAGGTCAGAGATCATCGAGAAGGTCAGAGTTCGACAAAAGCTTTTGAGAGATACGATAGCCAGTCGGTTCTTGAAGTCATACTTGCAATAATAGTTTTAGACTTATCCAAGTGGGAGACTGTTCGATTAATGTCTAAGTCCATAGCTATAATTGGTAAGACTTGACCCGACCCGGCATGGTCCATTTGGGTTGCATGGCATCATGCATTCTGATAGACTATAATGAGAGAAATAACACTTAAGGTTTATTAATATATTATAAGTTCTAATATATTAATAATATTATTTAATTAGTATTGGTCAAGAATTAATCTAGGATTAATTAAGTGATCAAAAGAAGACTAATTAAATATATGGGTTGATTGTGTAAATCATCCATACTTGTATAGTGGGCTAAGACTCCATAGATTATCAAGTTGGGCTAAAACCCATAAGATGCTCCATGGATGCTCCATGGTGTATTTGAACCCATGGATCCAAGGAAATGGAAAGTCGTGACAATTAGGGTTTACCCTAATTGTCACTAACTATATAAGCATCTTATTGTTGAGAAAATCGGGCACTATGTGTGAGTGATAGGGCTAGCCGATTTTCTTGAAGTGTGGAATTCTCTCAAGTCTTTCCAAGTGCATATGATGTTGTGTGAACCATTTGAGGTGTCACACTTGGGGCACTAGGCACTCAAGCTTCATGAAGACAATCTACATCAAAGAGGTATGTAATTATAACTTGATATATTCATTTGAATCAATGTTATTATGCTAGTTATTATGAATACCTTGGAAAGTTGATCTTTGCATGTATAATAGAGAAAACATAGATCCAAGGTATTTAGGGTTTCATGTACACTTAAGAGTGTTAGAATGCTCAAAACCCAACAGATTGTTACACTTGTTACACTTCGGGAGTGTTCCCTCATATCGTTTGATTGGTGTTGAGGTGGCAGTGGTCACCATTGGTTGTTGTTGCATGGCAAGCCTTTTAAATCGCTTGTGTTCCTTTTGGGCTTGACGCTTTCATTTCTTAAACTCTAAGTTGTGGCTTTGGGTATTTGCGACCATTATCATTTGTTGATTTCCCGAATTGATACAATGATTTGAATTTTTGATTCCATTTCCATCTTTGTTCGTGTTACTAGTGTGAAATTGAGCTAGTACAACCGTCACGATAGTTGTTACCGCAACTTGGAAAGTAGCGGCGTCTATATGAAGGACTGGGGTTTCGACGTTCGGCTGACTATTTCTGGATGACGACAGGATTCTGTTGTACGAAAGAAAAGGAGTTTTTGAGTGATTATGGTCGGAACTAGATGTGTTCTACTCATTTATGTAAATGTAAATTTTTCGTTTTGTTGAATTGTTTTTGATGGTTGGACCCACATACCTATGATGCAGTACTGGTAAAGAGTTGAAGTAAGTTCATAGAATGGTCACAAGACGATTGGTATTTCGAACTAGGTTGTGGATAACGTGATCCATCCTTCGCCAAGAATTGGAAGTGATCCTTGAGCTAAATTACCACAACTCAATAATTTAGAGAAAATAAGCTTTAGATGGAATTCTATTGATCTTAGAATGAAAGTATTTGAACAAGGATTGTCACAGGAATTAGCCGATTGTCAATATCATTGATATTTAGGATGTAATAAGTATGGGAATATTGGCCTTGGAGTAGGTCTTACATCATATCCGAAGAAGAAAAAGTTTTTACCGCATAAAGACCTAACTAAACAGTACTTACAGTACAGGGATAGTTATATAGAAAAGTGCTACTTGGAGCATAGATAGGAAAACGATTCCTTATACCAAAGGAAAGAAATGTAGAGTATCTCCTACTGGTGACGGTTATCCCTCGGGTGAACCCTTAGTTCAGCCAGCTGGCGCTCCATATCAAGTTGGTGCCTTTCGTACATCCTTTGGCGTACACAGAGCTCTATGACTTTAGCTCGAGTCTCAACTAGCTCTTGCTGCAGGGCCTCATGGTCTCTCCTAGATCTCTCACGAGTGTCCTCCAGATGAATGGTGTGGATGGTATGCATTCTCGCATCGGCATTAACTTCCGTGATTCGATGGTGAGTTGTGCTGCCTTGAATTTCGTTTCGGGAAACTCTGCGGACCAGGATTGGCAAGACCCTGTCTGCTGAGCCTCCTTCGCTCAGATCATAAAGGCTTCGGTCTCCATTGGATGGCATGGGCTTTCCACCCATGGAGGCGTCGGGTCTTGAAAAGTCGGACGAGGGTTAGGATTTGGGATAGGATCCAACGGGGCTAGGTTCTCCACTTCTGGCTCGGAGTCAGAACCATCAGAAAAGCCTTCAACCTGGTGATCATCCAAAGGGATTGGGTGATCATCCTATCGTTTTTCTTCAAGCCATCCTGCATTGCCTTCGTTTGGGAATTACGGGTCGTTGTGGGGATGGAATCCAGCCATGTTATCTACATGAGAATAGGGATAAAGAAGTAATTAATAGACTTACTATCTAGATAATTATAAGATGATCTTTAGCAGTTACTTCAATACTTGTATCGTGCATACTAGTTATATGTAATCAGAACAGGATTGACCTTCGAATAAGTGACCCTGTCTCTAAACCCACAACCAAACAAGGAATATGGAGTAGAGCAAAGATCACAGATTCTAAGTCTATAACATCTCAGTTACATATAACCTTAGCATATACACTTAGCAACTATTGACCTACCAATAAAGGCCTTTTTAGTTTTCAGATAAATAATTATGGTAACACAAAATACTCCTATACTATTTTAGGTTTATGTTCTAATGTTTTCATTGTAGTATTGTTGGTAAGTTTTTAGACTTGTTGCCACATCACAACCATTCTTTGGCATATGCTAATCACTTCTCAGACCAGCATAGTTGATCAGGCTATGCCACTCCCAGAACAAACCATACATCCCCGAGCCTACTTGTGATATTCAACAATCGTAATACTTTTGTTCTGTCCTAGTGACACTAATTTTAGTCTGAATGCAGGTATGGATACTTGGTTAAATATTTTAGTATTTAACAGTATAAACTCTTGATCAGAGTATTTTAATCCCGCTGTTTTTATAGTTTGTATATCTTTTATGGGTTGATATACTTGATTCACTACAAAAAATGCTCTGATACCAATTTGTCACACCCCAAAATCAGAACGACGGAAACGTTCTGGGGTGGAGGACATCATGTACAATATCACAACACAGTATAATAGTAAACAAGCAACAACATCATCCATTACATTAATAATATGATTTTTATACAAGTGTTTTCTGCTAGGTTTATAATACACTCAAAAATGTAAATCAAATCAGAGATGAGTCTTGAACGAGCTTCATCTTCTCAAAACCTGGTCGACTGTACCTATCTACCGATGACATGAGAATACAAGTTATTTTGAAAGAGTTTATCAGCATAAAAGTTGGTGAGTTCATAATTATTTAGTGTCATTGTTTGTATGTAAATATTTGTAAGTGTTTAACGTATAAGTTTGTAAATGTTTGTAATACATGTTAGTATAAGTTTGAGGAAAATGTTGGTAAATGTACAATGTAAATGTTTGTATAAGTAATTGTATCTCCTAGAAAATCAAATATTTTCTACTAAAAGTAGCCTTCTACCAAGGCATCAAAGTTCTGTATGTTTGTTCATTGTAAAAGTGAGTATTTCTCCCAAATGTGACTATTATTTAATAAAATATAGTTTTTACATTACTGTTTAGGTGCGAAGATCACAAAGTAGATGTAACGGGAAAATAACGAAGTACTGTAGTATTATGATATAGTAACTACTGTTGTACTAATTACCTTAAACTAATTATTAATTAAGGTATAATGTGATACAATTGTAACCGTACTAATTGACTAGGAAAATCACGTCGTTGTAATACATCGAACAGTAATGACATTTGTCACCCAAATATCTGCAAATCCCACTGTAGCTAGCAGTAAGTTGTAGGATTGTCAATCCAATATAGATCTATACACAAATTCACGCTCTCCCTCCGGGAGATTCTGGATACAAATCAAGCCATGGCAGGTGATGCCATGCCCCAAAACAGTGGTTCACATTTATGTTATAGTATGTATGTATTGTATGTACTGGTGTAGTGTATCTCCTCCCTGATTCTCATCATAGTAAGTTCTTTAGTATAGTATTTAGTGTGTATGAATAGTATGTAATAGTGTATGTTCTCTCTTTCTAGTGTGTAGTATGTTCTCTCTGACTCTAATTATAGTATGTTCAGTTGTATAGTGTAGTGTATGTATTGTTTTTATAGTATGTATTGACTCATGTATAAACTGACTCTTTGTATGTTTCATAGTATTAGAAATAGTAAATAGTATTATCCTAAACTATGCCTATTATAGTTTACTAGTAGAATTGTTTGTATGACTGAATGTATTGAACTGAGATAAAAGCTTTTATATCTTATACATATATACATAATATATAACTAAGGATCAAACGAAACTCGGACAAACAACCGGGTACTCTAAGTCCACAACCAAACGAGGAATAGGAAATAAAGTGACTCATCAGTCCTAAGTCCTTCAAACCTTACTTATATAACTATACATGCATTAAACATGATTTTGACAATATATGTACAAGGTTAAAAAGAAGTTTTTGTAAAACCTTTTGATGAGTTTAAAAACAAATATTAATGACTTGATGTCACTTTATAAAACGATTTAAAAGTAGTTTGGCATATAGAAACAAGTTTGATAAAGAGTTTAGCGTGTAAAACAAGTTTGGTAAACAGTTGAAGAAGTGTGTTTGATAAAACACCTGAAAATATAGAAAATCTATTTGTTAGATAGTTATTAATCGCATATGATTGATGTAATAACTATAATGTTTCAACTTGTATCCCCCCCCCCACATAAAGGCATTTAAAATCATTTAAAAGGTAGATTAAGGGGTATGAACTCACCTGTAGTGAGTGGTTTGGAAGAAACTGTTAGATAAGGTGCTTGGTGTCAAGTGAAGACTTGAACACACACATTGATCGTATTTAACATATAAAGATACATATATGTATATAATTAGTGATTATAACACTAATTAAGCAAGTAAAGATACCGTAGGACATGGAAAACACTTTGATTCAAGTGTTATAAGATGATAGGGTTGCATCTAAGGGTTGTATGGCCTTACTATTGAGTTTACGGCCCAAGGACCAACTCTCCATGAGTTTACAGCCTAGGGTTTGCGGCCCTTATGGGTTTACGGCTGTAAACCCATAGTGCTTGTACCAATTCAATGTTAAGGTCCTTAGCTCAATGGGGAAGGTGTTCTAGGCCAAGTTCCAAGCCTTAGGAAGGAATGTAGGGCAACTTTGCACCCTCTATTAGAGTTTACGGCCAAAGGAGATTGCCTTGGCCGTAAACTCCCTTGGTTGCTTGATTCTTGGTGTTTTCAAGTACCTAACTCATTATACTAACTTATAAACATGCAAAAGGGTTAAGGACTTACAAATTGAAGGCTAAAAATGGGAGTTTTCAGCCCAAAACACGCAAGTGTTCTTGGTGTTCTTGAGGATCTTGAAGATCTAAGCATAAAAGATTGAATTGTGGGTGGATTCAAAGGTGAATCAAGTAGAAGTGATGTAATCAACAGAAAGATGGAAGAGTTTGCTTACATTAGTGAAGATTGGAAGAAAACTTGAAGATCCTTGGGAAAGAATTTCAAATTCTCTAGCTAGAAGTGAGAAGAATGAAAGGAAAATGACTAAGTGTCATATATATACAAGGGGTTTACAGCCACCTTGAGTTTACGGTCGTAAATTCCAAGGTTTTGGCCGTAAACTCCTCTTTTGAGGGCTTAAGGCTTGTTTGACAGGTGACAAGTTCAACTGACACTCTCATTCACTTATTCTGTTGATGCATTAAGCTCAAAATGTCCATAGGGAATCTAAACAGTGCTAAAAGTTAGCAGAAGTAAGTTTGACTAGATTGGAATGACGAGTTTGTACTAATAGAAATTTCGGGTTGTCACAAGAACACTAACATAAATCCGACAATTTTTAGGCCTCACAGATTATTACTGAAGGTTCATCCAAAAATTTGCCAAAATCGCCAAACCTTTCATCACTCGCACCCAGAAAGGTGTACCTTTCCATTGGAATGAAAAATAAGAAGCTGCCTTCCAAACCCTGAAACAAGCCCTCTGTAGTGCTCCAGTGTTGTCTTTGCCAGAAGGAACATAAGACTTCGTAGTATACTACAATGCTTCTAATCAAGGGTTAGGTTGTGTGCTTATGTAGCGCGGGAAAGTGATAGCTTACGCATCAAGGAAACTAAAGACCCGTGAAGTAAACTACAAAACCCATGACCTCAAGTTAGGAGTTGTGGTCTTCACCTTAAAGATTTGGTGGCACTACCTATATGGTACAAAGTGAACCATTTTCACAGACCACAAAATCCTCCAACATATCCTGAATAAACGGAGTAGAACATGAGACAACGAAGATGGGTCGAACTGCTAAACGAATACAAGTGTAAAATCAAGTATCCTCCGGGCAAAGCAAATGTGGTAGCCAAGGAGTACTCGGGTCGCCGAGTAAAGACGTTGACAATGACTATCCATTCACATCTATCCTCACAAATCAAAAAGTCTCAGCAGGTAGCCTTAAAGCCGGAAAACGTCACCAATGAGGCATTGCGCGGAATGGAAAAGAATTTGACGGTCAAAGAAGACGGAGCCTATTATCTGATGGACCGAATCTGGACACCGAGGTTCGGTGGATTTTAGGACGTGATAATGAATGAGGCTCACAAATCAAAGTACTATATCCATCCGAGTTCCGACAAGATGTACCTCAATATCAAACAACATTATTTGTGGCCAAACATGATAGCGGAGATTGCCACTTACGTAGGCAAGTGTCCCACTTGTGCTAAGGTCAAAGTGGAGTATCAGAAGCCCTCGGGTCTACTGCAACAACCCGAAATACCTGAGTGGAAATGGGAGAGGATAACAATGGATTTTATAACCAAATTACCTAAGACGGCAGGCAGTCTGGATACTATCTAGGTGAGTTTTGACCGATTGACAAAATCCGCCCATTTCCTGCCAATAAAGGAGACATACAAGATGGAAAGACTAACGCGAATATACCTAAAAGAGGTATTGAGACTTCATGGAGTCCTCATATATATTATCATAGATTGGGATAGTAGATTCACCTCTCGTTTTTATCAGTCGCTCCAGAAAGCATTGGGAACCCGACTAGATATGAGCATTGCCTACCACCCCCAAATAGATGGCTAAAGTGAGCGAACCATTCAGACTCTAGAAGACATGCTCCAAGCATGTGTGATAGATTTTGGCAAAGCCTGGGATGCCCACCTGCCCCTAGTTGAATTTTCATATAGCAACAACTATCACACGAACATAGGAGTCGCCCCCTTTGAGGCCTTATATGGCCGGAAGTACAGATCACCCCTCTGTTGGGCTAAAGTGGGAGACACGCAGCTGGTATAAGGTCAATCGCCGGACAGCACCCTTATGGGACCAGAAATCATCCAAGAAACTACAGAGAAGATAATCCAGATCAAAGCTCGAATCCAAGCATTACGTGATCGACAAAAAACTTACGCTGACAAACGACGAAAGCCTCTAGAGTTCCAAGTCGGGGATCGAGTGCTATTAAAGGTCTCTCCCTAGAAAGGGATAATCCGTTTCGGGAAACGACGAAAATTCAACCCGCGATATATCGGGCCATTCGAGACTCTTGCTTGAATTGGTCCAGTGGCCTATAAGCTGTAGCTACCTTCGGAGCTCAGCAACGGACACCCCATGTTCCACGTATCAAATTTGAAAAAGTACTTATCAGATGAAACCCTTGTCATTCTGCTAGAAGAGATTGAGATAAACGAAAATCTTTTGTTCGTTGAAGAACCAATCGAAATCATGGACAGAGAAGTGAAGGGTACAAAACAAATTTGCATTCCGATTGTAAAGGTTCGTCGGAGAGCCAAGCGCGGGCCTGAATTCACATGGGAGCGTGAAGATCAAACGATACAGAAGTACCCCCACCTATTCACTAACCCTTGAAGGCTACTTTAGAACAAATTAAATTTTGGGACGAAATTCCCTTTAATGGGGGGATGATGTGACAACCAGCAAGCTTCTGGTCCAGTCAAAGGTAAGTCAAGGTCAACGGGTCAATCTGGACAACTCAACTAGTGTTTATATGTTATGGATTACTTTATGTTTACTAATGTATGACTCTAAATCTTAATTCAAAGTTACACTTGAAAGCTTCAAATGTTCAAAATTCTAAACCCTAATCAGATTGAGGGAAATAACAACTCTATAAAACACGATTACGTGCCTTTCGGGGGTGTATGACACTCAAAATGGGATGTAACTAAGTCTACAGTCTTTGAACTATGAAGAAAAACATAAATAAATGCCCTCGACAAAGTCTCTCTCAATCTCTACCACAGTATCTATAGCTCTCCCAAATCTATCCAACAATATCAAATCTCTCCCAAATCTCTCCAAGAAAATGAAATCCCTCCCAAATCTCTCCAAGAATATGAAATCTCTCCCAAATCTCTCCAAGTATGTGAAATCTCTCCCAAATCTCTCAAAGTATATCAAATCTCTCCCAAATCTCTCCAAGTACGTGAAATCTCTCCCCAATCTCTCTATGTACCTTCCTCAATCGAAAACAGCTCAAAACCTAATTAGAAAACCCAAAAGGACCGTCTTGGTCCAGAACCCTCTCTACCTCGGACCCTCTGTGGACTAGGGAGAAGCCGCTCATCCAGACCATATCATTTTGGAGTCTTCAGGATTGCTTCAAAACCTCGCACCGGAAGACTAGTCTCAGTTCGGAAATCTAAGTCGGCTTCGCACCTCCGGTCCGGACCTCCGGATTTGAGCAAATGGCTTCGGAAATTACCCAGTTGACTTCGGATTTTGCTAGCAGGCTCCAGAACTCCCCTCAACACTTCGTACCCTCGCAGGAACAAGGCTACACTCCAGATTTTTGTCCATTTCAGACTTTTTTTTCAGTTTAGGATATTTTGACGTTAGGAATTCCTCCAAACTCGTATTTTTCATATCTTGGACCCCTTAAATCCCTATTTTATGCCACAATTAATTATTTTAAACATCCTTATATAAAATAATACCTAATATTTTTTTAAGGGATGCTAAGTAGATAAAGGGTTTCACCTTGTGATGTGATGTAAATCCTTCACTTCCCATGAAAATCCTAGTTAAATACAAAATGTCCATGGATAACTAAGCCTTGTACACAAGATCTCCAAGAAAATGTCATGTCACTCTAATCCTTTCCATTTAGATACGTGAACTTCCTCCCCATATTCCACTTCTCACTGTCACATCCAGTAAACTTCTAAGAGTGCTCTCAACTGATTCAAACTTCAAGTCCCACTCCTTCAAGGAAAAGTCCTAGATTTCTTTTGTAAGTATTTCATCTCATTTGATTTGTGATTCTCCACATTGTTCCTAGTATTTCATTATATTTACAAATAAAATTATTCTTAGGATCTTCTAAAGTTCAAATAACCTCTCAAGTGTTGAAACTTGGAAACTCCTTAACACTCTTCAAATCACCCAACAAGCTAAATGAAGGTGAGCTTCATACCCCACCTTTTTCTAAGTTTTTATTGTTTTGGGGGGAGAGTACAAGTCAACCCTTGTTCTAAATTCTTGAATAATTGCGTGTATACGTATGTTGCAATGTGGGTGTAGAAATATTATTATTTTATTTTAATTTTTCATGAACGTGAGATTTCACAAATCTCATGAAGTTCAGAAAATATTCTCATCACCACATAAGGAATACTTTTTTTTACAAAAGGAGCCTTCCAAATTTTGAGTATGTCCAGCATACCCGCTTTATCCATGGCTTCTTGTCTAGAAGTAAAAGTTATTGTAATATATCTTGATATGTTGACACTGTTTCTATAATTCTTTTGAAAATTGGAACTTTATGTCATATTAGTGACTTTTTGCAAACTATTAGTTATTATTTATGAATATTTGAGATAAATAATTTCACCAAGAAAATATACAAATAGAACCTTTATGACAGAAAATTTTGCATGTCATAAAGCTACTGTCATAACTTCACACAAGTCATAGTTTACACAAATCATAACATGACACTTTCCGACAAATGAGGTCTCACTTAGTAATTAATAAAGGCAAGAGCCATTTTTTTGACTTCTCTAATATTGGATCGATTGATAAATACGCAAAGCGGATTATTTTCATCAAACGAAGCGCAACAAAACGAAGCGACACAAAACGAAATATCCTGTTAATGAGTACAACTACTATTATTTAATTAGTAAATAATGGATTTCACGATTGTTCAAAAAAAAATTAGTATTCTAGTCAGACAAATCTTCACAGTACATATATTTATATATAATAGTGTAAGCCTAAAGTCCTGTTAGAGTTATAACCAGAGTCTCTATGAGGGGTGTGACAACCCGATATTTCAAGTCAATGTAATGACCTAAAAGTCAAGGATTTGTAATCTACTTTTGATATAATAAAAATAGTGTCAAAAATAAAATGTTCAAATGTCTCAATTGGGTTGCATAAAATAATATATGTCGTAACAAGGTTTTCAAAAATGTAAAGAACACCAAAATCCGAGTTATAACGAAGAAGCTATGACCAAACGAAAATCTGAAACAAAACCGGTAAAACACTGTTAAGCGTACAACACAAAATTTCAATAAAATACTTTTTAGCCTTAGGTACCTTAATGAATGTCGTAGATATCATTAAACCGTGAACGTACATACAAAGAACGTGAAAATCTTACTTTGTATGAGGAAGTTAGGATTTTTCTAAGTTACTGAGTAGCGGTAGACAGCTAAAAACTCAAAATAGAGATCGAGTGATATTTAGCCGACACAACCTAAACGAGAATTAAAGATTTGTACAATAATATTACAACGTTAAAAAGACAGACAAAAACGGACATCGGATGAAGAAATTATGAATTTCTAACGGTCTTTTCCTATCCCGACTTGTTAAAAATATATAATTAAAAATGAAGTCAAAATTTGCCAACAAAGTCTAAATGAAAGTTGTAGATTATATTCTCACCTACGTGTGGATATAAAGAACGTCAAAAACGGAGCTCGTATGCAAAAGTTACGCATTTTAGAAGATTGGGGCACTCAAACTGAGGGGGTACGCCCAGCGTACGCTATACGGGGCCTCGGATCGGCCACGTCTCCCCTATACCCCTCTACCCTGTCCCATCCAAAGACCGGCGACCGAGGAAGGCGTCATGCATGACGTACACACCATGTACGCAAGTACGCCCAGCGTACGATGAACATCCCACGTACTTCGGAGTATGCCTAACGTACGAGGCCAGGCACCCCTCATATAAAAAGGATGCGAGGATTCCGACTTGTAGTTGCAAATTTTCCACCTTCTCTCCCAAATTTCATACTTCTACCCTCTCGAGACTATCTCGACATCCCAGTTTCATATCCAAGCTCTGACGAAAGTTCGAATCCCCGAGATTCCCGAGTAATATACCACTTTCCGGTTGAAGTGCTGTCCGAGTAAAGTCTTGTTTTCGTCAAATCATCACACTTTCCAGGTGAGTTCATACCCCTATATTTTCACGTTTTTACTATATTTTAAGGGGAAAAATACAAGTGAAATGCAACAAAAACGTAAGTTGAAATGCAAATCGTTACATACAGTTTCTAATGCTTTATCTACATTTTGTGTATATATGTTAAATAAGTAAAATAACGTTATTACAAATGTTATACATTACATGCAAAGTTGGTAATACACTAAGGTTGTCATTAAAATGAAACACACTTTTGAAAAACTATAATTGGTATAGTTTACGAGATATTCATGATATTTTACACTCTGAACAATATAGAAAGGAAATACTTACATTTACAAGAAAAAACGACTTTTCATACGTAAACCTATTTGATACAAACTTTTGTGAGACATTTGACTTCTCGTACTTTCAAGTACGCATTTTAAGTCCTGTATTATAAACCATAATCTCTCGTAGGGAGAGCGTGATACTTGTGTATAGATCTATACTGGATTGACAATCCCGCAGCTAAATTGTTAGCTACAGTTAGACCGATAGGTGTGGGGTGACAAACGTCATATCATTCCAACGTCTGAAGAACGTTGTTATAGGAAGTATGGGTCAATGGTACGGTTATAAAACTCAAATGAAGTATTAAAACATTTGATTTACGAGGCTATCGAACGCCTTAGTGGTTATATATACATATATAAATCTACTTACACTATTTTAGGTACAGAAAATACTTATGCATTCCGGTTTTTGGAACTTTTAAAACTACTATTCATTTATGGAAAATATTGGATTTTCTAGAAACGCTTATGAACTCAGCAACTTAATTGTTGACACTTTTTCAAAATTACTTGTATTTCTCAGGGATTCAGTAACAGAGGTAAACAATAGCTTTTGGGAAGGGACGCTAAGGTGTCAATTTCAAACTTATTATGTCATCATAATGTAATTTCTTTTCAAACATGTATTACAATCAACAATGTAAAATTTTAAATTATATTTATGATGATTGTGTTTGCTTTCTTTACTATTTACTCAACTGTTATGATACTACATGAAGTCATCCGCCCTCAAACGATTCCGTCGTTCTGGTTTGGGGGTGTGACAGATTGGTATCAGAGCATTGTTTATAGTGAACTAAGTATATCAAACCACATAAGATATACAAACTATAAATGCAAATGGACGAAAACTCACTCACAAAACGTTTTCACACCAACCATACTTCATTAAATTAAAATGTTAGTTACATAAATGTACAAATACGTGCATGCAATAGTTTAATGTCATAGTTAGAACTATACAAAAGTATTAAGACAAGTTGGACACTATGACTAAGCCTTGGAATATGTAATCAGATCTAGGATGAATATAGCCTGATCAACTATATTTATTCGAGATATCACCAACGTATGTAAGGGAATAGTCATAGTGAGCAGCAATAAGTCAAAAACTTACCAAAGTAACACTAGAATCAAATTTTCAAATTTAAATGCTATAGGAGTATTT
The DNA here is from genome assembly GCF_051521515.1 of Lactuca serriola. Classification (NCBI taxonomy): domain Eukaryota; kingdom Viridiplantae; phylum Streptophyta; class Magnoliopsida; order Asterales; family Asteraceae; genus Lactuca; species Lactuca serriola. Next base: position 119,033,786 of record NC_136416.1, read on the forward strand.
ACGACGCAACAAAAGCTATAACAAGCATGTAAAACCCGACATTTCGAAAGGACTAGGATCGTCAATTAATAAAAAAAAATTAAGCTTATAAAAACTAAAAACCTTCACTGACAGATCTGTAATTGCAAAGTGCATACTTTAAGGTTACACATGAGTGAGGTTGCATGGGCTTAGGATTTATGATTTCGCTTTAGTTCCTTTTCCTTGTTTGGATGTGGGCTTAAAGTGAAGTTATTTATCCAATGGCCCATTCAATCCCAATTGTATGTAATTTATATACACTAGGTAATTATAGGAGGACTCGGTGTAGGCCTTATCATAGAATTTTCTATCTACACTCAAGTTTATATATATATATATATATATATATATATATATATATATATATATATATAATTCTCTTATCTCTATTCTCGATCAGACAAAATGGCAGGATTTCATATTCCCGGGGATCCCTACTACCCAAACTAGGGCAATGGAGGTTTGATCGAGGACGATCCAAAAGAGGATCCCAAAGAGGTTTCCGAGGAAGATCCAGAAGAGGATCCCAAAGAAGAGGAAGAGGAAGTTGATGATGAGGGCACTGACTCAGAACCCAAGGTTTACAATCCTCCCCAGGTAGTACCAAATCTCCGACGGGACTTTCAGGGTCTGGAACCCCTCTAGGCTTTAGATCTGAAATGATGGAGCAAGAAACAAGGACAACGTCCACCCTACGGCATGGGACAAGGCCTTTATAACCTCAGTAGTGGAGGTTCGGCTGACAGAGCACTCCCTGTCATGGTTCATCGCATCGCCAATTAATGCGAGCAAGAAAGGGTAAACGCCAACCAAATCATGGACATTAATGCCACTGCCCAAATCACGGCGGTACATCTTTGTCGCCTGGACGAAGAACACGATCGAACAATAGAGCGCACCTTTTCCCTTCAGAAAGACATTACTGTTGCTAGAGCTGAGGTAAGGGAGTTCCGGAAAAACCAAGCCGCAATCGAGAGGCGCATCATCGAGGTTGAACGTCAAGTAGCCCAAGCTCGAACTTCCACGACAACATACCATGGTCCGCAGCGTACCACCCGCTCGGAATAGAGTGCGTACTTCTTGTCCTATGTATAGACTTATCGAGTGAGCGTTAGTGCTACTCTTTCCTTTATGTATGTAAACTCGACGGATTGTGAGTACACAATTCGAGGGCGTGAATGCTGTCAAATTTTCCCATTTTTGTTGATGTACTCTAGACCTATGTTAAGGTCAAATTTTCCTGATCGATGTATCGAATACTAATATCAATGAGATTGACATGCATTTATTATTTCATTAGGTATTTCATTAAGTTCTTAAAATACTAAGGAAATCATGTACTTATTATTTTAAGTTTCCATTTTGAAATTAACTTACAAATTCGGTAATGTTCGGAACGTAAGGCATATAATACTAAGACTTTTCATAATCATTTCTGAAGAGTTATCAAGAATTCGTCTTTTATCTTATGGCATAATCATGCCTCCAAGAAAGAATCCCCAACGCTTCAATACTACAAGAACACCAACGCCACCTCCACCACCACCCCCATCAATGGAGAATGTTGTTTTCCAGGCTGTCGTAACAGCTGCAGTTACAGCAAAAATGGCCCAAATGAGTAACATCGCGTCGAGAGGAGGAATAAATAGCTTTACTAATGGTCAACACCACGGTCGTTCCGGGGAATGCACTTACAAGGACTTCACCAACAACAAACCCATATCCTTTAATGGGAAAGGAGGACTTATGGCTCTATCCCAATGGATAGAGAAAACGGAAGCAATATTCGAGATCTCCTCATGCCAAGAAGGGAGCAAAGTAAAATTTGTTGCATGTACTTTCTCCGAACGAGCCCTAACGTGGTGGAATGGCTACATCAAGTCACTAACTCTGGTAGCGGATAACTCCATGGGATGGGAAAACGTGAAACAAATGCTCATGCAATAGTACTGCCCGAGAGGTGAAGTACAGAAGCTTGAGAAAGAGCTTTGGGGCCTTACTATGGTAGGCTCGTACATCACGACCTCTACAAATAGGTTCAGTAACTTAGCAATACTTTGCCCGGGAATGGTTGCTCTAGAGAGCAAGAAGATTGAGAGATATATATAAGGACCGTCACCCTAGATTCAAGGTAGAGGCTCCAGTGGTGCAGAGCCGAGCATTTCAGTTAACAGCCGAAGAGGCACGCGTTGCACCCGATGTGGTAACGGGTACGATTTCTTTCTTATGCTTTTATGTTATGTCGTTGTGATTTTGATATGTTGTGTATGTGCTTTGTTTAGGATCGTTCCATGTGAACGGTATCCCAGTTCAGGTATTGTTTGATTCGGGTGCTACCCAATCGTTTGTCTCTCTTGCGCTTAGCAAGAAGTTTCCGGAGTCTTCAGGCATGCTGGATTACCCTCTAGAGGTCGAGATTGTGAAAGATCGGTTAGTGCGAGCATCAGAGGTCTACCGAGATTGTATTTTAAGGCTGTTCGAGGAGCGTTACCTGGTAGATCTAGTTCCCATACCTTTACGGGGGAACAAGGTTATTATTGGTATGGATTGGCTAAGCCCCAATGGGGCAGTGATTGACTGCGCGCAAAAATTGGTGCGGATCAGGACCCCAAGTGGGGCATAGTTGGTAGTTCAGGGCGAGAGGCCACAGCGAGGACCAACTCTATGTTTAGCAGCGAGAGCTAGGCGCTACCTTCATCAGGGTTGCACAGGATTTGTCACCTATGTTATGGATACCCGAGAGGCGGGTAAGGCGACGGTGGGTGATGTGCCCGTGGTACGAGAGTTTGTGGATGTATTCCCTGAGGAGTTGCCTGGGATACCTCTGGAGAGGCAGGTAGAGTTCAGGATCGACCTAGTCCCTGGTGCGGCTCCGATAGCCAAGGCACCATATCGGTTGGCTCCTCTAGAGATGTTGGAGTTGTCAACGCAACTACAGGATCTGTTAGACAAGGGATTCATTAGACCGAGCAGTTCACCCTGGGGAGCCCCGATTCTGTTTGTGAAGAAGAAGGACAGGTCGTGTCGGATGTGTATAGACTATCGGGAGCTGGACAAGGTAACGGTGAAGAACCGTTACCCACTCCAGAGGATTGATGACCTCTTTGACCAGCTACAGGGAGCATCATGGTTCTCCAAGATTGATCTGCGTTCAGGATATCATCAGATGAGGGTCAGAGAGGAGGATGTATAGAAGACTATGTTCCAGACGTGTTATGGCCACTATGAGTTTGTGGTGATGCCTTTCGGGCTCACCAATGCTCTTGCCGCGTTCATGGATCTCATGAACCGCATGTGCAGACCGATGTTGGATCGGTCTGTGATAGTTTTCATCGATGACATCTTGGTTTATTCCAAGACGCGAGAGCATCATGAGGAGCACTTGCGAGAGGTTTTGGATACTTTGAGGAGGGAGAGCTTGTATGCTAAGTTCTCCAAGTGCGAGTTTTGTTTGCACGAGGTGCAGTTTCTTGGGCACCTTGTCAACGAAGATGGGATTTCGGTCGATCCGGCCAAGGTGGAGGTCGTGATGAGGTGGGAGGTTCTGAGGTCTCCATCTGAGATTCGGAGCTTCTTGGGACTGGCAGGCTACTATCAAAGGTTCATTCAGGACTTCTCCAAGATAGTCGTGCCCCTGACCCGGTTGACGAGGAAAGTCATGGTCTTTCGTTGGGGGCCTGAGCAGTAGGCCACATTTGAGACGTTGAGACAGAGATTGTGCGAGGCACCAATCTTAGCCCTGCCGAAGGGCATGGAGGACTTTATGGTATACTGCGATTCGTCCATCTCGGGTTGGGCATGATATTGATGCAGAGTAGGCATGTTCTAGCCTACTCTTCGAGGCAGCTGAGGCCTCACGAGGCGAATTATCCGACTCACGATTTGGATTTGGGGGCTGTTCTTTTCGCCCTCAATATTTGGCGCCATTACCTCTATGGGGTTCGTTGTACCATTTACATGAACCACAAGATCCTGAGGTATCTCATGGACTAGCCAAATATGAATCCTCTACCACCCGGGGAAGGCCAATGTCGTGGCTTGATGTGGTAAAGGATTATGATTGTGAGATCCTCTACCACCCGGAGAAGGCCAATGTCGTGGCCGATGCGCTTAGCTGCAAGGTAGCGCCGATCAGGGATATCTGTCTAAGGTTGACAGTTGTGACTCAGTTATTGGGGCATATTTGGGAGGCCCAGCAGGAGGCCATGAAGGAGGAATAGGGGTGTAAACGATCCGAGTCGAGTCGAATACTACCAAGCTCGAAGCTCGGATCGACTAAAATACTCGAGCTCGAAACTCGGCTCGAACTCGACTCGAGCCTTGATTTTAAACTCGAGCTCGGGCTCGTGAAATACTCGATAGTCTCGAGGTCGGCTCTGCTTGGCTCGACTAATATTTTAAATCAATCAAAATCACCAAATTGAGTAAGAAATATTAAATATTCCACATGTAAAGGTCCAAAGTACCAAAAAAAACCACTATTAATCACCAAATATCAATATAACATCAAGCATATATGTCATAAATGAATAATTATAAAGAGATGACATATATCTTATAAATGAACAATTATAAAGAAATGACATATAAGTAAATTACACTAAGCTCGACTAAGCTCGCGGACCATACAGGCTGAGTATTTTTGTACTCGAGCTCGGCTCGATAAGGTACTCGAGTATCTCGAGCTTGAGCTGGGCTTGATTAAGGTCGAGTCAATTTTGAGTATTTTCCGAGTCGGTCTCGAGTTTCTTGCGATTTGGATTGTCTCACTTACACCCCTAAGGAAGAACATCGGAAGAGTGAGAGAATTGTGGGTCAGGTTTCCTCCTTCGACTATGATAGTCGGGGATTGTTGACTCTTCACCATAGGGTGTGGGTCCTTTATCATGGGGGTGTGCGCCAGATATTGATGGAAGAGGTGTACAAATCCTGGTTCTCTATCCATCCCAGGGCGACAAATATGTACAGGGATCTTCGTCTCGATTATTGGTGGCCTTGTAAGAAGAGGGACATAGCTTGGTTTGTGGAAAGGTGCCTAACCTGCAGGAAGGTCAAGGCTGAGTACCAGAGACCTCATGGAAAGGTCCAGTCGTTGGATATCCCGATGTGGAAGTCGGAGGATATTACCATGGACTTCATTACAAAGCTTCCCAGGACCGTCCGAGGGGTGGATTTCTATTTGGGTTATCGTTGATCGATTGACCAAGAGCGCCCATTTTATTCCGATTCAGGACAGTATTTCGGCCGAAATGTTGGCCAACTTCTACACCCGAGAGGTAGTGGTGCGGCACGGGGTGCCAGTTTCGGTGATTTCAAATAGGGACTTGCGGTTCATTTCCAGGTTTTGGAAGAAGTTTCACGATGAGCTGAGTACTTGAGTGCATTTTAGCACCGCCTTTCACCCGCAGACGGACGGTCAGAGCAAGCGGACCATCTACACTCTGGAGGATATGCTGCGGGCGTGTGTTTTAGACTTCGGAGGTAGTTGGGATACTTACCTTCCGTTGGCTGAGTTCTCCTATAACAATAACTATCATGCAAGTATCGACCATCCTCCCTTCGAGATGTTATATAGGAGAAAGTGCAGGACCCCGATGTGCTGAGGAGAGGTTGGGCAGAGAGTCATGGGGAGTACCGAAGTGGTACTCAAGACTACGAAGAAGATCCAGCAGGTTCGGAGCAGACTTCAGACTACTCAGAGTCGGCAGAAAAGTTATGCCGACAAGCGGCGATCAAACCTGGATTTCCAGGTCGGGGATATGGTACTCCTGAAGGTGTCGTCATGGAAGGGCGTCATTCGATTCAAGAAGCATGGCAAGCTGCGCCCCAGTTATATTGGACCCTTCAGGGTTATAGTCCGGGTGGGCAAGGTAGCATATAGGATGGATCTGCCAGCCGAACTCAGTCAGATTCATAGCACTTTCACGTCTCCCAGTTGCAAAAATGTCTAGTAAACGATTCGACAGTGGTGCCTCTAGAGGATATTCAGGTTGATGATAGCCTTAACTACATCGAGCGGCCAGTGGAAATCCTTGACAGGAAGTCAAGGGATCTGAGGAACAAGAGGGTGGAGCTGGTAAAGGTGCAGTGGCAGCATCGCAAGGGCTCGGAATGGACCTGGGAGCCGGAGGACGAGATGAAAGAGCATTACCCCGAGCTTTTTCAGGATCGAGCATCAGACTTTGAGGACGAAGTCTAACATAAGTATGGGATATTTGTAACACCTGATTCCTGGTATGCCAATTATTCATGTATCTTGTGTTTTTCTCTGGGACTCGACGAGTTGGAGGCCCAACTCGTCGAGTAGAGTCGTGACTCGCGGACAGTTTAAGTGACCTACTCGACGAGTAGGTGCTGGGTGAGTGAAACCCTAAATCTAAGGGTTTGCACCCTATTTAAACACCTTATCTCAGCCTCCATTTCCCTTATCACTCCCAGAAAGTTGTGTATCATAACCCTAGCCATTTTGAGTGTTCTAAGACCTTTTTTGGTGCATTTGGTGGTTTGTGAAGCTTGAACAAGAAGAAGAAGCTTGAGAGTTCGAGTTGGGGCTTAGAGATTCATAGATCTAGTTCCATTTTCAGCACAATCAAGGTAAAATGCCCCTATCTTGGTCTTCTATTTGTGTATTCATCCTTAGACTTGGGTTTTTGGTCACATTTAGGGCTTTCCAAGCCATTTTCGGATTTGTGGAGTGTTATTTGGGGTCCTGACTTCAGATCTGAGTCATTGGAAGGGTCTCATGGCATAAAGATGCCAACTTTATGGCCATGAGAGCCCCATGCAACTAGTAGAGCATCGTTTATGGATTTTTGAGCCAAATCCCCCATGCATGTGCACCTAGTTTGAAGCTTTATGTGTGAAATGGACATTAGGGGGCCAGATCTATGGTTTTGAACTGTTAAGGCTCATCTAAATCGAATGTATTGTGTTGATAAAGGATGGACTCACCGATTTGTTCTTGGGACCACAAAATCCTTTCTGTGGATGGACCAGTTGTTTGGGAGGAAAGTCCCGTAGATGTTTAGACGCGAAAAGGGACCTAGGAATCATGGGAGTCGATGAGTGTATGAGCAGACTCGGCGAGTCCAAGGCAATCTCCCAATCTTTGAAGATGGACTCAAAGAGTTGTTCATACAAGTCGGCGAGTCATAGACTGGACAGGTTCTTATGAGGGAGATGAACTCTTCGAGTTGAAGGAAGAACTCAGCAAGTCGAATGAAGATGGTCCCGATGGTTTGAATGAAGGAGAAATCGACGAGTTCTTGCTAGACTCAACGAGTGGAGTCGGGGTTGGATTGGGTTAGTGGAGTATGGAGTCGACGAGTTGGTAGACCAACTTCGCGAGTCAGGTCAACTAGGTGTTGAATTTGACCAATTTTGACTTTGACTGGTTATTGTATTGAGCCTGGTTAGGGTCATATGTTCTGTTTGATGACTTGAGGATTGTCTTGTAGGGATTGAGGATTCGAGGAGAGTCGACCTTCACGTCGAGGAGAGTTCAGACGCTACACGACATCGAGGTGAGTTACCTTCCAGTAGGAGTGGGTCTAAGGCACCAAGGCCGACCCACTAGTTATTGTTGGTTGGGATGATTATATTTGTGGTAATCGTCTGGTCTGTTATTGTTGGATACGAAAGTATGCTGGATTATTGGATAAGTGAGTATGCTAGTTTGCTAGTTGCTATGCTATGTGAAATAGTATTAGTAGAAGGGGACTGGTCCTCGATTCAGTCGTTAGGACCAATAGGTAGGTCGGACACCCCAGATATGTCTGACAGCATGATTATGATATGATATTATGTGTTAGTAGTAGGGGTGAAATAGTCCCTGTGTTCGGTTGAGATAGATTGGAGGGTAGGTTAGCACCCCAGAATAGCTTGACATGGGTAGGTCAGCACCCCAGAAAAGGTTGACATGGGTAGGTCAGCACCCCAGAATAGCTCAACATGGGTAGGTCAACACACCAGAATGGCTTGACAAGGGTATGATGGGCGCCCCAGAACTGCCTTATAGTATATATGCTATGTGATTGTATAGTATGTGGTAAGATGAGAGAACTCACTAAGCCTTATAATTACAGTTTCAGTCTTGGTTTCAGGTACCTCTGCGTCCAAGGGGAAAGAACCGGCGGGGTAGCAATGCAACACACACGCACACATGATTTCCGCATATAGTTTTATGGGATTGTACTCTGATATTTATTTCCTTCAGCTAATATGGTTTTGAGACATGATACTATGGCTTCATGTATTGACGTGATTTTGGCAATGTTTTGATAAACTATTTTATAAATCATATAATTAATAACGAAATTTTTGGCCTAGAAATTTGGGATGTTACATGCAAACTATAAATCATTGGCTTGAGGAAAAAGGGAAAAAGTATCAGTCGAGAAAGTTTTCTCAAAATCAAATCAAAAATTCTTATGAACGGTATTTGAATGACTCTTCATCTAGAAGTTTATCTTCGAAAGAATCAAATAACTGATCTCAAAAGTACAACATACTAAGAAGCACGAAGTGAAAGTCAATGAAAGTCCAAAACTATCGAAAAATTATGTTTCGATATCTTTAACTAATGATGTTGACATAATTGATACTTTTAAGAGCAAATTTCGAAATTAGGCTTTAGGTTCTAAATTCCATTCACTTTTTCAAGCTAATAACCAAGGACGCAAACAACCTTGGGTACCTAAATTCTTTTAATGATTGCAGGTATTGTGTGACGAGCAATATGATGAGAAATGCTACATTGATAGTGGTTGCTCACGTCACATGACTGGAAGGAAGGAGAATTTTAGAGATTTTAGAAGTTTGGAAAATGTTGGTGTTGTGAAGTTCGGGAACAAAAACAAGTGTCAAGTAAAAGGATACGGGAGAGTAAAGAATGGACATTTTACTGTAAATCGTGTTGCTTATGTCGAAGGTCTTCAAGATAATTTGATAAGTGTTTCACAACTTGTTATGGGCACTAGCAATCAAGTTGTGTTTAATGAAGAAGGAAGTACCATTTTTGATCTTGAAACGAAGGAAGTTTTGTTGAAATCAAAAAGATATGGCGATATGTTTACCCTTGACATCAAACCAATTGTTGGGAAACCCTCAGTTTGTCTACTTTCGAAAGCTCCAACTGATGTCAGCTGGTTGTGGCATCGACGTTTATCTCATTTAAACTTTCAAAATATGAATAAATTGGTGGTAGAGGATTTTGTTCGAGGTTTACCTGTTTTAAAGTTTGATAATGATACTTTATGTGCAGCTTGCGAACAAGGAAAACAACATCGGAAAGCGCATCCGATTGTCATAGATTCGAAAATTGTTGAACCGTTGGAACTTCATCATATTGACCTCTATGGACCTTCAACTGTTGAAACACTTACCAAAAAACGGTATATTTTGGTTATTCTTGATGATTTTTCACGATTCACTTGGGTGTATTTTCTCAGGTTAAAATATGAAGTCGCTCAAACAATGATTGAATTTATCAATAAAATTGAGACGAGCCTAAAGAAGAAAGTTCAAAAAATCAAAAGTGTAATGGTTCAGATTTTAAAAATAATGTCCTCGATTCATTCTTAACAGAAAAAGGAATTTCGCATAATTTCTCTTCACCATATACACCACAACAAAATGGTGTCGTTGGAAGGAGGAATAGGTCTCTTTGTGAACTAGCACGAACAATGTTGACATATGCGAATCTTCCTAAATATCAATGGGCAGAAGCAGTATCGACAGCATGTTTTACTCAGAATCGATCTTTCATTCATCTTTGTTTTAATATAACTCTGTATGAAATCATAAATAACCGAAAACCTAATGTCAAATTCTTGCATGTTTTTGGTTGCAGGTGTTTTATCATAAATCTCAAAGATACTCTTTCGAAATGTCAAGCTAAGGTTGATGAAGGAATATTTTTGGGATATCCAAATAACTCGGCTGTATATAGAGTCTTAAATAAATGAACACGAAAAGTTGAAGAAACATTTAATCTCACATTTGACGATTACTATGTGAAACAAGTTGAAAAATGTTTCGAACAAAAACCAATTCTTAATGAATCAAATGATGAGTCTGAAAGTTATAATTCATCTTATTTTAATTATGATTTAATTTTTGGTGTTCCAGACAGGGCTACTGATGCTGAAGTAAATGTTGTTGATAATCAAACTCCTAAATCTTCGAAACATACTGATGATTCGACAATCACATCAGATACAACTGCTAATGGCGAAAGTATGCTAGATGCACAAGTGGAGGGGGAGCACTTGCACATACCCTCAAATGTTGAGGGGGAGCATCCTTTTGAAGGGGAGTCTAGTAGTATGAATGATGTTTTCGAGGGGGAGCATAATGATACTGAAACCATAAATCTTGATCAAAACAATGAATTTCATGAACTAAATGATAATAATTCTGTTACACGATCCGAAAATGAATAAATGTACGAACATGCACACTTGGACATTGATCCAACATATCCACCATTGGAAAAATGGACAAGAAATCATCCAAAAGAACAAGTCACTGGAAATCCACAAGATGGAGTTTTGACTAGATCTCAAATTCGTGCAAAGAATAAGGTACTGAATACTCATCAAGAATTTTGCATGTTTAATGTTTTTATTTTGAAAATAGAACTAAAGACAGTGAAAATTGCAATGGAACACTCTGACTGGGTTGTTGCAATGCAATCTGAACTTGCTGAATTTGAACTAAACAAGGTTTGGAGACTCATTCCTAAACCTGATGATGTTTCGATTGTTGGTTTAAAATGGATTTTCAAAAATAAAGCTGACAAAGACGGAAATATCATACGAAATAAAGCTAGGCTTGTAGTTAAGGGTTATTCGCAACAAGAAGGTATCGATTACGAAGAAACCTTTTCCCCTGTCGCAAGACTTGAGGCTGTTCGAATATTTTTAGCCTATGCAGCTCACAAGGATTTCGATGTGTTTCAAATGGATGTTAAATGCGCATTTCTCAACGGTGAACTTGAAGAAACAGTTTATGTTACACAACCTCCAGGTTTTGTACTTGAAAAATATCTTGATCATGTATATATTTTAGATAAAGTTGTATATGGGTTAAAACAAGGGTCAAAAGCCTGGTATGCAACTCATACCAATTTTTTAAAACAGTCGAAATTTAAACAAGGATTAGTTGACCCCACATTATTTCGAAAGAATGTTGGGAATCATCTAATGCTTGTTCAAATTTATGTCGATAATATTATTTTTGGCTCTACTGACCCTACTTTGTCTAGTGAATTTGAAAGTTTGATGAAAAGCCAATTTGAAATGAGTATGATGGGCAAGATAAATAAATTTTTAGGCCTGAATATTTATCAATGCAGAGAACGAATTTTCATCAATCAAGAAAAATATACTAAGAATTTACTCGAAAAATTGGGAATGACGAATAACACAAAGTTAAGAGTACCAATGGTTGTTGGATCAAGGCTAACACCTTCGTTGGATACACCTTCTGTTGACCGTACTTTATATAGGAGCAAGATAGGTTCATTGCTTTATCTTACTACAAGTAGACTTGATATTATGTTTTCTGTATGTAATTGTGCAAGGTATCAAGCAAATCCAAGAGAATCACACATGACTGCGGTGAAAAATATTTTTCGTTATCTCAAGGGAACAAATTCGTTAGGATTGTGGTATCCTTCAAAATCAGGATTTTTCATTCAAGCATTTTCAGATTCTAATTTGGGAGGATGTACTCTTGATAGAAAAAGTACAATTGGAGGATGTCAGTTGTTAGATGGGAAGCTTGTAGGCTGGTAATCGAAAAAGCAAACATGTGTTGCAATTTCAACTGTTGAAGTTGCGTATGTTGCAGCTGCCGCTTGCAATTCAAAAATTATATGGATCCAAAGCCAATTGCGTGATTATGCAATCAACATGAAAAAGATTCCATTGTATTGTGATTCACAAAGTGTTATACGCATTTGTCATAATCCAGTACAACATTCGAAAACAAAACACATTGCACTTCGTTATCATTTCATTAAGGATCATGTGGAAGATGGAAATATCGAAGTTCATTTTCTAAAAACAACTGATCAGCTTGCTGATGTTTTTACAAAACCATTGGACGAAAAATCATTTGTTAGAATTTTGATAGGGTGGGAATGCTTGAAGCAAGTTTTGTTCTAGGACTAATTTCGAAAGAATAACAAAGAAGTGATAAGAAAATGTGTCGATTCAGAGACAATAATGATTCATTCAGAGGCTGATAGTATTAACCATTCAGAGGTTATTGTTCACATTCAGCGCTTCGATATGCTTCGTTTTCGACAACAGGTAAAGATAATTTTCGTTAGTTTGGTACACTCTTAAATTTTCGTTTGTATTTCATTTTGAAAAATTTTGAAAAATCCAAAAATATTTTCGTTTAGTTGTGTTCTTTTTCGAAAAATCAAAATACCAAAAATATTTTTTTTTTGTTTCTCTTTTCGCAAAACTCAAAATCACAAAAATATTTTTCTTCTTTTCAAAAATATAAAATCCAAAAAGATTTGTTATTTTGTACTTTGTCTTTTCTTTCTTAGTGCAGATTCCAAATAAGTTTTACAAGTGTCATGCTTGCGTTTCTAGGGTAAGGTAAATTTTTGAAACTTTGTACTAGTTATAATGTCCCTAGAAGCATGCTGCAGCATGTCGACCCAAGCCTCCATTGACTCAATATGAGATTTCGAAAGCCTTAATGAAATTTTTCATTCCGAAAATTTCTTCCCAATCAGGCTTGTATTCACATTAGTCTACTGAGCTACCTAACTCTTCTCAAATGAGTTAAGAGTTTTCTGTTTGGTCAAAACATAACAGAGGTACAATTGAATTTGTGAAACAACTTTTTTCATCTCAAACTTCTAACACATTTCACACACAATGACATATGTCCAAGAGGTTATTGATCAAACCAATCATGACTTAGACATATCAAAATTCTGTGTTTATGATCTTGATTCATGAGGCCGTGATGAAAGTGAAATCCAATTTTCTAAATTTTCAAGGAATTAACGGCGAACTATGTTCCAAATTTTCACAAAAGATTTGTTTCAGTACCAAATTTTGGATACTCAAAATCATATTCTTTCGTTATGAGAGGTCTTGATCAAATGTTCGAAGCCTACGACATTTGTTTCCCAATAGGATCCAGCTAAAATTTATTTCCTGAATATGATTTCCGTGTGAATATCAATTCTTATCCTTAGTCAAGGTCGAAGTTTTCTAAAGCATACTTGTCACTGACCACATTGCCCAAACGAGTAATTTCTGTTACAATTACTCACCTTATGTTTAGGATGATATGTAACGAAATTTTTAAGCCACCCACGAAGCCATATAAAAGAAGCCCTTCGATACTTCTCTACAAGTATTCGATTGTAATTCACAGGAAACCACACAAGTTGTTGATTATCTCTCTTGATAATTAATGGAGCAATCTTTGCCCGGGGTTTAACTGCATTTATGTCGAAATTTTGGTTTTCGACGTCACAGATACCAAATTTTCGTTATTTTGCTTCTTATCTCATTTTTATTTGGCACACTACACTCACAAAATCCTTGAGGTTCTGAGTACTACCAACTCAGGTTGAAGATTTAGCAAGTCTAGCATATGACTTCATTTTTAAGCCCAAAAACCAAAGATCTTAACCTCTATGCCGAAGGTTTTTGATCTTATCCGTAAAGTACTCATGAACAGTTTAAAGGAAATACTTTTTCCTTTGTTCATTACGCTTTCAAACTCTCAGACGATTAAAATGCCCTATTTTTTTTTGTTCTTCACGATTACTTTCAAGTCCTCAACAATGGCTTCCACTCAAAATACCACTACTGAAGAAATTGAATCGCAACCCATCATGAAGATCCAAAGCACAAATTATCAGGTCGAGGGTGATGTCTCACTATACCCTGAGGAGTTGAAGATGTTGATCGTTGCTCTTCAACACTCTGTTCTTGCTACTGCCATGTTTAACTCCTTTGAAGTTCCGATGACCTGGTTATCCATGGCTGGTTCTACTACTTCTTACAGCAAAGCCACTGATGTTATCACATTTAATCTGGTGAATGAAAAGAGAATTCGTCTCACGAAGAAGATGTTTACTCAAATCTTGGAGATACTGAATTCACCTCCATTCTTTCAACCTTCTAGTGCTCAGATTATGTTCATGTTTAACGAGATGGGTCATCAACCACCACTCGTTAAGATCAGTAACTTCAAGAAGTATGGTCTACCTTGCATCTGGAATTTCTTGTTTGGGATATACCTTTGTTGCTTAATCGGGCGAAGTGTAGGGCTTGACAAGGGGAGAACGGAAGTTTATGTTATGGTAGCAGGGTCATATTACGACTTGAAAGTGGATTTTTCTACTCAGATGTGGAAGGAGTTCGTTAAAAGCTTGGAAACCACAAACATGGTGAAAGGGATTTCATGTGCCCGTTACTGGAGTTTAATCCTCGAGAAGATTTATGAAAAAAAGGAATTCAATTTCCTGCTGATGAGGCTAAGGCAGAGTTCACGAAGTATCATTTTCCAAAGATTGTTGAAGATGATTCAGACGTATTCCCTAATGTTGCTCGAATTCCTGATGGCATGCTTAAGAAGATTGATCCAACAAACTCAATGTTGGTGGGATATTTGAAACATATTAATCGTTCAGTGGAGACTTGGATTTTGTTGAAATCCAGTGATGAAGGATCATCCAAGAAATATTAGAAGTCGAAGAAGGGTGCTGATGATGTTGTTCACGAAAGCCTAAAGAAACAAGTTAACTCTAAGTCTCCTAAGAAGATTGTTGCTGATAAGGAGAAGTCTACAAAGGTAAATGAGAAGCCTAAGGAGAAGGTTGTTGATGAATATTTGAAGGAATTGATCCCTTCGAAATCTGGTGTGTTAAAAAGGTTAAGGAAATTGTCTCAAAAGTCAAGAACATCCTCAGGTGATGTTTCACCGACTGTTCGTAAAGCACAGCTTAGTCGAAAAGGGGTTATAGTTCGTGAGATTCCAGCACCAGTCTCACCATCCTCAAAGAAGCAAAGAGCTGAGGATATGATGAAACAGCTCACACAGAAGAGAAAGACACGAAATTTGGTGGTTCGTGAAGAGTCATCAAATAGTGAGATCGTCCTAGAAACACCTTTGGGTTCGAATTCTCTAAAACACTCACAACCATTAATTTTAACAAACGTTTCGTTACCAACAATAGTTCCACTCAAAATTGTTGTAACCAAGTTAGTTTATGAGGAGGTTCCAATTTCTAACATTGCTACAAACGTATCTAATACGGGTTCACATGTTAATGTGAGTGCTCATCCAATATCTCAAGGTACCCCTATTACATCTTCTTCCGAACCTATTTCAAGTACTTTTGTTTCACTTCCACCTTTTATTCAACACATTTCAACTACCACTACTTCACCCACTTTCGATCAAGTATTACAACAACCCATCGCTACACTTTTCCAATCATAATCCACTGATCCACCAAAACCAAATTCCGATGATGAAACTGATGGAGGAGGTTTCGGAGGAACATTTGTTGATTTGGAATTTGATTCCGAAGAGGAGAACATACCGGATCATATGCTAATGTCGAGGAAGAAGTTCAAGATTCTTAATCGAAAAGTCAACTCTATTTTACAATCACAAGCTGATTCTGGAGCCAAGAATTCGGTTTTGGGGATAGAAGTTGATGTGATGCTCAAGGCTGTCGAACTTAGAATGCAAAGGCAGATGGATGTAATTGATAAGAATAATGAGTTACGAGTCAAAGCTCAAGCTGATTCATTTGATTCAGAAATCAAGGAGCTTCGAAATGTTGCCAAAGAACGTCATGTTCTTTTTGTACAAGATGTTAAGACAGTTCGTGAAGATGTCAACCAGAAGACCGAAGAGTTAAAGGTTGATGTATCGAAAGAAATAAACACTTTGACTACTAATTACTCATCCATTCTTTCGAAGGTAGACATCATAGCAGGAGCAGTTACAAACTTCATTCAGACTTTTCAGTCTACTACTCCTTTTGTCGAAGCCAAGGGTAAAGAATATAGGGCTCAGTTTGACCAATTGAAGGTGTTACTTGGCAAACTTAAAGATGTTCTCTCAAAGCCTGCTCAAAAGTCCTTCTTAACTCATGGGTTTTTAACTTAGAAGTTACATGTTCTTGATCAAGCGATTCAGAAGGCTATTGCTCCAATCATGAAATTTGCCCAAATTTTACCATCTGGTGCCCCGCCTGTTGTCACAGGGTGCAAGGGGGAGAAAAGGAGAAAGTTGGGTGAGTAAAAGGTTCGAAGGAAAATAAGGAAGGGGATAAGAAGATTAAGGTTGTGGGAAAGGTGATATCAACACATATTCCAATTCCTATTGTTTCAAAAGTTGGTCCAACTCCAGCAGTCAAAACTACTTCAAGACCAATTCAGAAGGGTATTGTTATTGGGTCGAATACTGGAGCAGGAAGTTCGAGTTCAAAACCATCTAAAGCAGATAAAGGAAAAAGGAAAGGAATAACAATTGAAAAGACGAAGTAGGAGAAGAAAGGCGAAATTGAGGCGGAAATGGAAAAGCAAATGCAAATTCAAAGAATAAGGAGACTTCATGAAAATGACCCACCATTCTGTTGGAATAGTGTCTAAGCCCGTAACTATATTTGGTATGTACTTGACCCGGTTGTGCATGGTCCTTTTGGGTTGCCTTCTCCAAAGCAACTTGACAAGGTAATTTAAGAAGAAAGAGAGAATATTATGGTTTATTAATATATTATAAGAATAATATATTAAAGGAGAAATCATATTTATATAATTAGTATTAGTCATAAATTAATTAGGAATTAACTTGGTGACTAAAAAAGATTAATTAAATAAAGGGGTATAAACTATCAAATGCATGATAGTTGAGTTTTGGGTTGGCGAACCTAATGGACTAAGGAGGAACGAAATTATGATGGGGATCCATCATATTTTCATCCAAGGCCTTATTCCAGAAGGTTCCTTGGGCTGCTTGGTGGCTAAGCTGTCCATTAGGGTTTAGACTGAAACCCTAGCAACCTGCAAGTATAAATAATACCCCTAGGCTATGGAAATTGGCTACACTTGCTTCCAAAGAAACCCTAGATCCGATTTTAGCATCTCTCACCCTCTCTCATATTTCCTTCTTGCTTGTGGGGTTTGTGAACCATTAGAGGAATTACAATTGTGACTCTAAGCTGAAGATCAAGAAGATTACAAGGATTCAAGCTACTTGAAAGAGGTAAAACACTTAGATTTGTTTTCTTTATGATAATTTTGAATTATATATGATAGATCTAGGTTTGTAAGTCTTGGATTCAAAGCATGTACAATAGAGAAACATAGATCCAAGCATTAGGGTTTGTATGAGCACATAGGATTGTTCTTATGCATAAAACCCATCACATTCATGGAAAAGGGAGATCCGAAGAAATTATATAGTTATGAAAATATTGAAGCCAGGGTTTCGTACAATCCAATGCATTTTTTTGAGAAGAAACCGAAGAGAAGTTATTCTATCGAAAATTTAGATATGAGTCAACTTGACTTTCCAGTGAATGAAATGATGATCATCACTGCACAGTATAAGATCATTAAGAAGATTTCAAATGAAGACGATTTTCTTCATATGAAAATCAGATTTCATGCGGTTGTTGTAAAGGAGCCTGAAGAATTATGGTCACTTGTGAAGATTATAAGAGTTATCAATATTTCAAAGGATGTGATGTTTGAGAATATGATACAGAATTTTAGGTATCATGTTGTAGGAGCGAACAATCAAGCTTGTGATTTCTTAGTGGCTAACTTTCCTTTAATGAATCTGAATGATTTGATTGATGTTTCCCTCATTTTAAAAGATATGGATTCCTCGGAACTCCAACGAACTGACAAAGAGGTTTTAAGGCTTCGACTAGGCCACATCAAAATCTTCATAGACAATTACTTTGATTGTCTAGCATTAACAGATGTAGAGTTGGCATCAGCTTTAGGAAAAGAAGTGAAAGTTGAAATGGAAGCAACGAAGTCTCAAGCTGAACTGAAGAAGTATTCGGATGGAGAGATATGTTTGAAGCCATTCGGGATTGTGTTTTTGGGAAAAGACAAGAAGGGGAAAGCAAAGAGGTTTTTATTCCAGTTTTCAGAGATAGAAAGATATACTACTTTGCAATATATGAACTTCATTGTTCGTATGAATAATTGCAAGAAGAATAATGATGGAGATAAAGTTGAGTTAAGGAAGATAACGACATGGTACTCGAAGATTTCAAGGATGATGCACTTTGCTGCACGGATTCTCACAAATTGAGAAGTTCGACATGATTACAAAGGGGGAGATTGTAGAGTCAAAATATCTTGTAATATGTCAAGTATGTGTATTAGTCAATTTCGTATGTTCTCTATGTATTTGCTAAGGCATTTTTTTAATGAAGCGTAATGTCTAGCCTTAGTATCTTTTGTACTTTCAGCATCCTATAAATAGGAGCTGAACATTGATTTAGATAGAAGTGTTTTCTCATGTTTACTATCTGTTTTGTACTCATGTTCTCTGAAAGTAATAAGAGCTAAACCAGACCTTATTTACTTCTTGTGTTCATATTTCATCGTTTTACTCTGATTTGATTCCCATACTCGATTAAACACTTCTATAGAAAACAACTATTGAATATCAATAACCCTAATAATACATTTCTATTTTCAAAGATGCTAAAAGGTTATTAGAAAATACATACCTTAGTTTGTTACAGTAAATAAACTAGTAATCCTTCCTTTATTGGTCTTTACAAAGCAAGCACCAGAAGTCCCGTGCCTCCGATGGCTCACACCCACACCCTAGCAAGTTAGAGGCTAAAGAGGAGAGAGGATGAGGAAGGGAATTTTCGAAATTCTCTTTGGAATGAGGTGAATTTCGAAATTTATAACCCAAAGGGTTTTATATAGGTGATAAAGAGGTTAAGGATAAGGCAGGTTTTCTTAGATAAGCCCTTATCCATTTTCTTGCTCAGTAAAGCATTCCAAGCTTCCTTAGAGCCCAAGAATACCTCTAGAAACCCTATAACCATCTAGAATTTCATCCTCCTCTTGGAGGTTATAGAATTAGTCAATGGTCAACTTTTGAACATTGTCAAGTTTAGTCCTTCCACTTTTAATTAATCCAAATTAATTCCATTTAATTTCTGATTAATTCTTAATTAAATAATACTATTTCTAATTAATATATTATTCTCATAATATATTAATAAATTATTAATTTTGATTTCTAATTAATTTATTAATCATATAATAAATTAATAAATCAGTCTCTTTCTCCAAATAGCATTCCAGACCATTATTAGGTTTGAGGGCAAGCCAAAAGGACTTTGATAATAATTCAAGATTATAATAATTTAGTTATTAGCTTAAACACCTAATCCAACACATAGTCCATATAATAAGGAAGTTTGTGAGAACTCATCTGAATATCGGCTAAGATACATCCATACAACAAGTTAGGTGGCGTTGATATATATATATATATATATATATATATATATATATATATATATATATATAGACACACACACACATAACTTTAATATAGTAATTAAGGTACAACTCTTAACGTTCCTTTCTATCAGAGTCTTCGTTTATTTACTCACACACTTTTGAAGAAAATGCCATTTTGCTCTTCAAAAAATCATCCAAGTCCTAAATCTATCATCGCCGAACAAAAGTCAATTGGTAATGCGATGTGGTCATGCCACGACAAAATAGTCGTGTATACCATCAAAATCTCGCATCGTGGACTTTCCCAAGCCGTGTTACAGTTCTCCTGACATAACAATTAATTGATTAAACACTTAATCTCTGCAAATCAAGGCTTATATCTTTAGATCTGATTCATTCTAGTGACTTAATTGATAAAGTTTCCAACTTTATCCATTCCAAGGGTTAGATATATCCTAATCTACAACCCTTACTTGATTAAGTTCATTAAAGATAAAAATTCCTTTCAAGGTTGAATAAGAACACAAGAAAACATGTTTTTCTTCTTTGAAAAGTCAAAATACATACTCAATTGCCAACTAAAGTTTTGGAGTTGTCTAAACTCCAAAAGCTCGTTAAAATGACAAAAAGTTACCAAAAACTCATATAAACCTTAGATCTATGCACAAACTCAAGTAAAGAAGTAAAATTTGCCACTGATATTGATCTCGAAGTAACAAGGAGGTTCAAACATGACTGAAGCCAACTTTTCCAAGATCTGAAGATTTATTATTCTTCAAAAACTCCACAAAAATTCGTAAAATCATTAACAAGAAAGATGGGGGCTTGGCGCCCGAGGCCCAAGATCTAGGATTTTGAGCTCAGCTGACACCGCTTCGTAGTCCACACTTAACCACATTATAACTTAGTTGATGTGTCCGTGACACGAACACTAAGCAACCACGCAATGACCCAGCTAAAACCCCAAATCAAATCATCTTTAAGAAGATCAAGGGATAAACAACAAACCAAAAACCATGTGTTATACCTCTTCCCCCACTTGAATTATATTTTGCCCTTGAAATATGCCTTTGCTATAAAGCATATAACAAGCCCAAATGTAAATCCTCCATGCTCTTCCCAAAACTACTCACTAAATTGGCCTAATAACAAATAAGATCTCGAGACCATCAGTAACCTAGTCAACATCATCATTTCCAATCTATCTATTTGAACTTACACAACCCATAACAATTACATTTCATAACACTTATGACCACCTTCCAGATTTACATAAAAAACACCCCCTCCCCCCCCCCCCCCAATTCGACGAGGAACACCCCCATCACTAATGAAATGAGTACTCAAAAACATTCTAACCACTCAACTCAACAAATTCTCAAATCCGAAAAACATGACCAAAAAGGGCTTCAGATGCTCACTTAACTTTCTGACAAGTCACTGCTACGCTATTGTTCCCATAAGCATAACAATGAGAGAACTGTAACCTCTTGTCATATCTAAACTCTAATTCTTGCTTAAGAGCATGGCCACCTGATAGATCATCCAAGGGTACTACAATGAAAGCTATGGCTCAAAATTTCCAAAACCATTACTCTATTACCAATAACCAAACTCATAATAAACGACTTTTATAAACAAACAAGGGTCCATAAATGTAGAGCTCAACAGGGAACTTCTGACGCAAAACCATGACTTTTTCAGACAAGTCAACATTTCCTTTTAACATGGAACAAAACTTGTCAGTCGCTAAGCCACTAATAGCTTTCAACAAGGCTCTAAACAGTCAAACTATGACGAGGAAAAAACATCGAACACGAATATGTAAGCTTCGAACACGATTGTCAGGTTCCACCAACACAAGTCTCAAATAGACAGGTTCATCATATATAATGACACCTTTTAACCATTGGAATGATAGGCTCATGACACAACATTGTCCTTGCTATCATTCCCCTACGATCCTAAAGACTCAATGTCATCACTTCCGTGGGCCTATAGGCATGCGACCATCATCCCACTAACATGCAGGAACCTAGTCAACATCCCCTAACACCTGTCAACTACCCAATGCGTCCTGTTATTCAAGTAAGAATCAAGGACTAACTACGACCTTTATCTATATGTTACGATCCGCCCTTACTTCTTCATGTAATTATTATGACCTGGTCACAATCTTTTATACCATTTCTACCTCATATCCAGGCACAATTACTATAATTATCGTATATGACCCCTGATGAGAACACACTTAACCACGCAACAACGTAATTGACGTTATCGTGTCGCGAAGACTAAGAAACTGAGCTGTGACGGAACAAAAAAATCCTAATCAAACTTATCTTAAGGAAAATAAAGGGATAAACCACAAACCAAAAATTGTGTGTTACAATTTAACTTTCATTATTTATATAAAAGGTCCATTTGATCTAAGCAATACATCCTAGTATTGAAAAGGTCCAAGATTGTTCTCGTATTCTCAGCCTTTTGGTGTTCTTGATTTAAGATACATACATACATACATACATATATATATATACATATATATATATATATATATATATATATATATATATAAGTATATAAGGGATATATCCTATACTATATATAAAATAAATTAGTCATATCTTGAATTTTAAGAGGTACAAGATACAAAACTTTTTATACAAATCAATTATGCATAACAAAATCATTAATACTTACCAAAATTTTGAATACTTGAATTAAGGAAGGTAATTAAAAAATTAATTTGGACGAAAATAACAATTTTAAAATATTAAATTCATCAAATTCATCAATATAAATTAATTACATTTCTTAAACTAGATACAGGTAATAATAAATTTACATTACATGTATAAACATATAATATAAATATAAATTCTAAACATAAATATTTAATTAAAAATGTTAATTTTTCTTATTAGATAATAACTAATAACAAAATCTAATAATTATTTTCCCATAAAAAAACTATTTATCGTCGTTGCTTTGTGCGGACATACATCTAGTATATATATATATATATATATATATATATATATATATATATATATATATATATATATCAAGAACAAAATCCAAGGGTTGTATATGCTAACAACTTTATAGGCATTAGTTTGTGACAAATCCATCACTGAAACCATTAAAGACAGGTTACCGACGGATTATAACAGATTAGACTAAATTTACATTTGAGCATAAAAACTGTGGGTAAGTCGTGCTAGCTCGGGCTAGCCCGAGTTCTATATTAAGTCAACTCATGTACATGTGGTGAGGTTTAAAACACAATTTTGTAATTATAAACTGCAAGCCATACTATAAAAATTTTAATTCGTAAGGTGTGGTATTATGCGGTACAAACAGTTTTATTAACTCTACTCATATATAGGCGGTAAGCTTTGAAATACAATTTTGTCATTATAAACTACAAACCACACAATAAAAAAAACTAAATCGTAAGGTGCGGTATGGTGCGCGGAATCGTTTTTTAAGGTTTGAAACACAGTTTTGTAATTATAAACTGCAAACCGCACTATACAAATTTTAAATCGTAAGGTGTGGTATGATGTGGTGCAGTCGGTTTTATTAAGTCCACTCATGTATAGTTTGTGAGGCTTGAAACATAGTTTTGTAGTTATAAACTGCAAATCATACGATCAAATAACTTAAATCGTAAGATGTGGTATGATGTAGTGCAATCGGTTTGTGAGGTATATGTCGCTTGATAAACACCATGACTTTTGACAAAAATAAACAAACTGAATTTTTCGCATATATATATATATATATATATATATATATATATATATATATATATATATATCAAGAACAAAATCCAAGGGTTGTATATGCTAACAACTTTATAGGCATTTGTTTGTGACAAATCCATCACTGAAACCATTAAAGATAGGTTACCAACGGATTATATCAGATTAGACTAAATTTACATTTGAGCATAAAAATTGTGGGTAAGTCGTGTTAGCTCGGGCTAGCCCGAGTTCTATATTAAGTAACCTCATGTACATGTGGTGAGGATTGAAACACAATTTTGTAATTATAAACTGCAAGCTATACTATAAAATTTTTAAATCGTAAAGTGTGGTATTATGCGGTACAAACAATTTTATTAAGTCTACTCATATACAGGCGGTGAGGTTTGAAATACAATTTTGTCATTATAAACTACAAACCACACAATAAAAAAAAATTAAATCGTAAGGTGCGGTATGGTGCAGGGAATCGGTTTTTAAGGTTTGAAACACAGTTTTGTAATTATAAACTGCAAACTGCACTATACAAATTTTAAATCGTAAGGTGTGGTATGATGTGGTGCAGTCGGTTTTATTAAGTCCACTCATGTATAGTTTGTGAGGCTTGAAACATAGTTTTGTAATTATAAACTGCAAATCATACGATCAAATAACTTAAATCGTAAGGTGTGGTATGATGTAGTGCAATCGGTTTGTGAGGTATATGTCGCTTGATAAACACCATGACTTTTGACAAAAATAAACAAACTGAATTTTTCGCATATATATATATATATATATATATATATATATATATATATATATATTTATATATATATATCAAGAACAAAATCCAAGGGTTGTATATGCTAACAACTTTATAGGCATTAGTTTGTGACAAATCCATCACTGAAACCATTAAAGATAGGTTACCAACGGATTATAACAGATTAGACTAAATTTACATTTGAGCATAAAAATTATGGGTAAGTCGTGCTAGCTCGGGCTAGCCCGAGTTCTATATTAATTCAACTCATGTACATGTGGTGAGGATTGAAACACAATTTTGTAATTATAAACTGCAAGCTATACTATAAAATTTTTAAATCGTAAAGTGTGGTATTATGCGGTACAAACAGTTTTATTAAGTCTACTCATATATAGGCGGTGAGGTTTGAAATACAGTTTTGTCATTATAAACTACAAACCACACAATAAAAAAAATTAAATCGTAAGGTGCGGTATGGTGCGCGGAATCGGTTTTTAAGGTTTGAAACATAGTTTTGTAATTATAAACTGCAAACCGCACTATACAAATTTTAAATCGTAAGGTGTGGTATGATGTGGTGCAGTCGGTTTTATTAAGTCCACTCATGTATAGTTTGTGAGGCTTGAAACATAGTTTTGTAATTATAAACTGCAAATCATACGATCAAATAACTTAAATCGTAAGCTGTGGTATGATGTAGTGCAATCGTTTTGTGAGGTATATGTCGCTTGATAAACACCATGACTTTTCACAAAAATAAACAAACTGAATTTTTCGCATATATATATATATATATATATATATATATATATATATATATATATATATATATATATATCAAGAACAAAATCCAAGGGTTGTATATGCTAACAACTTTATAGGCATTAGTTTGTGACAAATCCATCATTGAAACCATTAAAGATAGGTTACCAACGGATTATAACATATTAGACTAAATTTACATTTGAGCATAAAAATTATGGGTAAGTCGTGCTAGCTCGGGCTAGCTCGAGTTGTATATTAAGTCAACTCTTGTACATGTGGTGAGGATTGAAACACAATTTTGTAATTATAAACTGCAAGTTATACTATAAAATTTTTAAATCGTAAAGTGTGGTATTATGCGGTACAAACAGTTTTATTAAGTCTACTCATATATAGGCGGTGAGGTTTGAAATACAGTTTTGTCATTGTAAACTACAAACCACACAATAAAAAAAATTAAATCGTAAGGTGCGGTATGGTGCAGGGAATCGGTTTTTAAGGTTTGAAACACAGTTTTGTAATTATAAACTGCAAACCACACTATACAAATTTTAAATCGTGAGGTGTGGTATGATGTGGTGCAGTCGGTTTTATTAAGTCCACTGATGTATAGTTTGTGAGGCTTGAAACATAGTTTTGTAATTATAAACTGCAAATCATACGATCAAATAACTTAAATCGTAAGGTGTGGTATGATGTAGTGCAATCAGTTTGTGAGGTATATGTCGCTTGATAAACACCATGACTTTTGACAAAAATAAACAAACTGAATTTTTCGCATATATATATATATATATATATATATATATATATATATATATATATATATATATATATCAAGAACAAAATCCAAGGGTTGTATATGCTAACAACTTTATAGGCATTAGTTTGTGACAAATCCATCACTGAAACCATTAAAGATAGGTTACCAATGGATTATAACAAATTAGACTAAATTTACATTTGAGCATAAAAATTGTGGGTAAGTCGTGCTAGCTCGGGCTAGCCCGAGTTGTATATTAAGTCAACTCATGTACATATGGTGAGGATTGAAACACAATTTTGTAATTATAAACTGCAAGCTATACTATAAAATTTTTAAATCGTAAAGTGTGGTATTATGCGGTACAAATAGTTTTATTAAGTCTACTCATATATAGGCGGTGAGGTTTGAAATGCAATTTTGTCATTATAAACTACAAACCACACAATAAAAAAAATTAAATCGTAAGGTGCGGTATGGTGCGCACAATCGGTTTTTAAGGTTTGAAACACAGTTTTGTAATTATAAACTGCAAACCGCACTATACAAATTTTAAATCGTAAGGTGTGGTATGATGTGGTGAAGTCGGTTTTATTAAGTCCACTCATGTATAGTTTGTGAGGCTTGAAACATAGTTTTGTAGTTATAAACTGCAAATCATACGATCAAATAACTTAAATCGTAAGATGTGGTATGATGTAGTGCAATCGGTTTGTGAGGTATATGTCGCTTGATAAACACCATGACTTTTGACAAAAATAAACAAACTGAATTTTTCACAAATTGCTTCAAACATCAGCATTGAGCAAGGTTGTCAAGATCGGGATCTTGATCGTAAGATCGTAAGATCCTACGATCCTACCTATAAAAACGTTCTTGGATTGCAATGTGATCGTTTTATATGTAAGATTGCATATATGATCGTAGGATCAGGATCGGGATCGTAAAATCGAGATCCGATCCGATCTGATCCTACCATTCCATGAAAATTGCCAAATTTTGATCCAATTTTTATTATCTTTACACTTTTGCTGATTGACGTGGTCTCGTTATTAGTACAATTGAGAATAACCCTATTCTTGTACCGTTTTTTGAATTCTAAATGATCAATAACCATAAAAAAAATCTTTTTATATTTTACCCTCATCGATGGTAAAATTTTAGATTTAGAATTAACTTGTTATTAGTTTCTTCCTTCAACTAAAAGCTCAACAATAAAGGCGAGTCTTTTTTCCAGTTTATTTCCTTTTACTGTTCAAGCATTTTTTTTGAAAACTTGAAAATTTGTAGTTTTTAATTGAGTTTCAGAAGTTGAAATTGTTATTGATTTTCTTTTATAGTTAAAGCAAATAAGATGAAGGTTGTGAGTTGCTATTCTTGTATGAAAAATAATTAGTATTAATATTTTCTTAGCTATTTAACCATGTCATTAACCACTACATAACTAATTACTTTTCTTTTTTTGAACTATTTATCAGTGATATACCAAAAAACTTTGATAGTTATCTTTTTATGTAATGTTTCGTGGGATTTTAGGATCCCATGCGATCATATGTAAAATTAAGATCTTGACACCCTAGAGATTAAAAAGAGTCTTATACGGGGTGCATGTAATGTGTAAAATCAACGTGGAATAAGAAAATGAACCCTTAAAATTGGGAAGAAATGATTACGAGGTCCCAATTTTTGTTTGACCATTCAGTTTCCATTAGAAAATCCAAATCTCATTCCTCTTTTCACCCTTTCTCATTCTCATCATCTCCCAAATTTCTTCTAAAAGTCTATAATTTCTTCGACAAGGGTACATGTTTCAGCTATGTTTTTCTTTTATATCTTGTCTTTACAACTATTGCCTTGATTCTTCAACACATTTGATTTGTATCATCGATTTTGTGATCCGAATGATAATTGATTGTTTAATTATCGTCAATAAATTTATTAAGAGATGTTGTGGTTGAAATGCAGGCGACTGATTTAATTTGAATGAAAATAGACATCATCGGATGCAATTTCGGATGGATTAATGCCTAATACCAAAACTCATAACGTTGATTCGTAAAACAAATTCGAAAATGAACAGACTTGATTCGAAGAAAAACTATGCCAATTTTAAAAACCACCATGATTCCAAAATCAATGTTGATCCTCATCCTCCGGTATAATTTATCTTCAATATGATCAAATACTTGTTCATTTCGAGTATATAATGCATGATCATATTTTTTATTAATATTGTTCTGACATAATATTTGCAATAATAAGTCATTTTCCATGTTTATCTTGTTTTAGGGAGATGGTGGTGGTGATAATCTGCCACCTCTTCCTGCAGGTTCTGAACAACCGGAGAGACAACCATCTCATAATGGCAACAAGGCATGTATTTTATTTGTTACTTATCACCATGTTTCAGAAATTGAAAATAAAAATAGTATTAAGACTTCTAATTTTCTCATTTGAAATATTTATTGTGACTATAAAATTGGAAAACTAGGTTGGTTATGTTTAATCAAATGAATTAATTGAATGTTTGCAGGTTTACAAGAGTGGCCCGTTATTTTTGTCATCAAAAGGTGTGATATTATTATCTTTTTTGTACTTAAGTTTTATAAGTGTCGCACTATTTATTTTCATGTGTTTACTTTTTATCATCATCATATTTTCCACCATACTTGTTCTAGTAGTAAAAAAGTGAAAATCCATGAATAAGGTTTCAGGTTCAATCAGTGACATGATCTTTCTTGTTGTGGAGACATTAAACATTCCTATTTAAAGCTAAATGCAAGCAATATCAATGCACTTAATCTATTTCCCTATCATACCAACCTACTTTCATTGCTTTTTATTAGAACACCGTACTTTCATTTTTTCTTCTATCAATGTGTTGTAGTTTGAAAAATCGATCAATTTATAGCATTATGCTTACACCCTTTTTTCAACTTGGAAAATTATATCCAACTATAGTTAGTGAAAAATGTTGTTGCATTTAGATGATATCGATATAATTGTTAGATTGTTTTCTACCTAGACTGCTTTAATAAGAAAGAAATGTAGCATCATATGATAAATTATTCAATAAAATACAATGTTATTTCTTGCATTTAACCCTATTATAATAATAAGAGACTTCTCTTTTATTTTTGACCACTATTGTTTCATATATATTATTGATTATGCATGTTTAATTATCCATTTTACACATCTTATATAGGGATTGGTTGGACTTCTTGGAAGAAAAGGTGGTTTATATTAACTGAAACCTCATTGGTCTTCTTCCGAAGTGATCCAGTAAGTTGCATACGTTTATACTTTTGTAATGTCAGAAATTCATCCATTAATTGTTTTGTTAATATTCAGAATGCATCACCTCAAAAGGCGGGGGATTCGAATCTGACCCTTGGTGGCATAGACCTCAACAGTTCAGGCAGGTTGGCCAACATTTATTACACCCATTAAATCACCTTAAAAAAGTCTGCAAATTTTGTCCAATTGACATCAGTCGTCTCATATCGAGCCTTATTTATCTTTTCATGTTTCAGCGTTGTTGTGAAAGCAGATAAGAAACTATTGACAGTGCTATTCCCGGATGGTGGTGATGGAAGAGCTTTTACTCTCAAGGTTTTTATTTTTCTTTAATGATATTACTCGTTACATTAAGGGTTAATGTGGTAAAAGGGTAAAACTATTTGTTTTTTTTTTTTTCAAAACACCATTGTGTTAAAAAAAATACTATATTAGAAAATAATCAACTGAAGCTCCGTGTTCACAAAATACAGTTATTTGAATGTCTTTAAATGATATTTTGTGAACAAAAGCAAATAGTTTGGTGTTGTAAAAAAACAAAAATAGTTCCTTACGCATTTATGACATTAATACTTATGTACTTGAACCCCTTTTAAACATATAGGGACTTCTAATGTCATAAATCACTTCAACTTTTTTTTTTTTTAATTCTAGGCCGAAACATCCGAGGATTTATTTGAGTGGAAAGATGCATTGGAAGCAGCTTTGTCAAATGCCCCAAGTGCAGGGATAGAGCAAGGACAAAATGGGACACCAAAAAACGAAAAGGGTGATACCCATGATGGCTCTCAGGAACAGTGTAAGATTCTTCTTATACATGTGACTTGATACTTGATTTACAATGTGGGTCAGCTCAAGGGTTGAGTATTTCAAAAACGTTGCAAGAAGAATAATTGTAGAAACATATATACGAAATGTTTATGCTTTTTTTTTTAATTATTTATATATCCAACAGCAAAAGACGAAAAAACAAAATCAATCGTACTAGGTCGACCCATCTTGCTTGCATTGGAAGATATAGATGGAACTCCATCTTTCTTAGAGAAAGCACTTTGTTATGTAGAAGACTTTGGTGAGAACAATCTATATATCCATTTTATGATTGTATTTTTTTCTAAAACTAATATTTTTCAGTTAAGTTGATTTGTTAATTTGTCGTTTTTTACATGATGCAAGGTGTCAATGTAGAAGGAATCTTGCGACAAGCTGCAGATGTTGATGACGTTGAGCATCGCATTCGAGAATATGAACAAGGTGAGACATAATCTAGGAGGCTATTTTTTTTTCATAGTGTAGAAAGAAAGGAAAAGTACAAACTTTTGACAAAGTTTTTGTTATATATTTTTTCATGCCAATCATTTTCTCAAATCGGTTACAGGAAAAATGGAGTTTACTGCAGATGAGGATGGACATGTTATAGGAGATTGTATAAAGGTATGGCAATTATGTAAATTAACTTTTATTTATAATTGTTTACTTTCTATTTCTTATTTAATTTTGTAAAAATGTAACTATGGTTAATTTTTTACCATACTGTTTCAGTATGTTCTCCGTGAGATGCCATCACCACCAGTCCCGGCATCTTGTTGTGCTGCTTTATTAGAAGCATATCGTAAGATTTCTCACTGTATATTTACAACGGTTAAATGCAAGAAATAGCAAAATACTTTGAAAAAACTGTACAATTAAAGATAAAGCTTATTTCACTAATGTAGATGAGTAGATCATTCTTAAGTTACGATTAACTAATAAGAAAAAAAATATAAAGTACAATGCTATAATAGAAAAAGAAAGGGAAATTAAGTAATCTAACCATTATAAAAGGGTTTTTCAAAGAAAATGACCAATTTTTTTCTTATTTTGAAAAATAACAACTTTATCTAGAATGCCCTTATGAGGTGTTTTTTTTTTTTTTTTTTTTTTTTTTTTTTTTTTTATTCAATGAGTTTTTTTGGGGATTCCTAATGTGCCATTTTGGATTTGATCTTCAAATTTCATAGTTATTTTTTTTATTTTTTTCCAATTTCTTTTTTGAAAGAAAATATCCCTACTTATGTCCAAAAATTTTATTTCAAAGTTTTTAATGTTACCATTTTTCAATAAAATATTTAATTTTATGTACTAAATCATACTAGTTTACATTAATATGTTTGTTTAATATTTTATCATATTTAAGTAAAAAATAGGGCTTTTTCTCGAAATTTTGAAGTTGTTAATCGGATTTCTGACTTGTTTTTAAAATTCTGAAGGTTTTTTTTTCGAAATCCAAAATTTTAGTTTGGAATCATAAATATTGGTCCAAAATTCAGTCGGAAATGTATTTCTTTGTCAGAAATGTGTTTTTGTTTGGTCCTGATATTGTTTTATTCAGATAGGTTATTTTTGTTAAAAATATTTTTTCTAGTCCAAATGGTTATTTTTTTTTGCTAAAAATAACTTTTTATAGTTATTTTCTTGATACTTAATTACCTAAAAGGAAATGTAAAGTATAAATATGAAGTTTTTTTCTTTTGGTTATGGTTAGGAACCGATCGAGCCACTAAAGTCGGTGCCATTCGTGCAGCCATTTGTGACACATTCCCAGAACCAAATCGTCGGTTATTACAAAGGTAATTAACAATATAATTCCAAATTACTTCATCGAAATAAAATTATACTCTATTTTGATTTGAAAGTACTTATGAATAGTATTCTTTCGGAGGGGTTTAGACTTTTGCTGCTATAGCTTTTTATTTGGTAGTTTTGCCATACGGTTTTTAGATATTGACAGATACAATTCCAAATTACTTCATCGAAATAAAATAATACTATATTTTGATTTGAAAGTACTTATGAATAGTATTCTTTCGCAGGGGTTCAGACTTTTGCTGCTATAGCTTTTTATTTGGTAGTTTTGCCACAGGGTTTTTAGATATTGACAAATATATATATATATATATATATATATATATATATATATATATATATATATATATATATATATATATATATATATATATATATATATATATATATATATATATGAAGGTTGTAATAATCGCTCAACGTTAGCTAGTCGTTGGACTGGGGTTAAGAGATTAATCGGTTAGGCGGAGATTAATCGGACGATTAATCGGGGACCATTAATTGCTAATTTATTAGATTTTAAAAAATTAAATTGGATTAATATCATATAAAGTTCATAGATACCACTAATATCATAACAAAATAGGTTAATATGATAAATACAACACTAATCATACCTCAAATAGTTTCTATTGAGATATATCTTCTTCTAAGTATTAAAATTTCATCGGGTTCTACTGTTTGATTCATTTTGTATGCATGGATTAATCGTTAGGCGCTCTCTAATCGGTCGAGTAACGCCTAGGGATTAATCGGAGATTAATCGGGACCTAATCGGGATTTTTACAACATTGATATATATATATATATATATATATATATATGTTCATGCGAAAACATAAACATCTTGCGAAAACGCGAAAACAGATTTTATCTTATAAAAATCAACACATGTACAATAAAAAAATAAATTTATTAGCAATAAATTAAAGATAGTAAGTTTACATTGGATGGTGTTATATTGAATGGTGTTATAGTAATATAGATTTAAAGACGGTTTTAATAATATTTTTTTTTCACGTCCTTAATCATTTTTAAATTCATGTTTTCATAATAAAAATGTTAAAAATCATACTTCGCTAATATGGAACAATTTCTCATCTATCATCGATTATCATCATTTATTTCAAAATTTGGATGAATTATTTTCTAAAATATAATATTGAGGTAACACAATATCATAGGTTCTCTTGTTTTCGCATTTTCGTAAATTATTTGCATTTCGCATGAACTCTCCTTTATATATATATATATATATATATATATATATATATATATATATATATATATATATATATATATATATATATATATATAACCTCATATGTTTAAGATTTTCATATCTTATCAGGTTTGACTTTTATGTAAAAAATAAATTATAAATATTTTCCCCTTAATTTACATAAAATATCATTATGAATTTTTTTATAGAAACAGTCTATATGTTTAAAAAAATTACAAAAATAGTCCATATGTAATAAAAAATTTGCAATTTACTCCCTCCCGCAATATCTGTTGGTCCCTACAACATTTTACAAAAACAGCCCTATATATAAGATTTTTGCATTATGTCAGATTTGGCCCCTATGTAGAAAATAAGTTACAAAAATTGTTCCTGCAATTTACAAAAAATATATTGTGCATTTTTTTTAAGAAATGGTCTATATGTTTAAAAAAATTACAAAAATAGTCCGTACTTAAAATTTGCAATTTACTCCTCCCGCAATATATTGCCATGTTCGTCCCTACAGTTTTTTGTTTTCACATTTTTGCCACATGAGTTTTGTATATTTGCAGGTTTGGTCCTTAGACTTTTTAGTTACGCAATTTGCACCCCTCAGTGAAACCTTGCCTGCGTCCCCACGAAGCGGGGGTGTGGAAATTTCGAGTTATATATATATTAAAAAGAAAGTGCTTAGGAACAGTGTAGTTTTTGCTTTTGAAGTTTTGCCACATGAGTTATATATTGTGGCAGCTTAGCCCCCTCTTACTTTTGAAGTTTTGCCATATTACTTATCTTACATTTCAAAAATCCACTACTGCACCCCCCCCCCCCCTCCCCCCATGTCACGTCAACCTAGTTACAATAATTTGTAAATAAATTGTGCAGGATATTGATAATGATGGAAGCTGTTGCTGAAAACAAGACGGTGAACAGAATGAGTGTTTCGGCAGTTGCCGCCTGTATGTCACCATTACTTCTTCGACCACTTTTGGCCGGTGAAGTTGACCTCGGAAAGGGACCGGACATGGGCGGCGATGGGTCTGTTCAACTTCTACAGGCGGCTGCAGCCGCCAATCATGCTCAAGCAATTGTTATCATCCTCATAGAGGAATACGATAAAATATTCGGGGTACTCTTTAAATATCCTTTTTATTTGTCAATATAGATCTATGATGTTTATACAAACTAGATGTATTTGCAGGAAGAAGACATGTTAAGTGATCTATACTCGGACTCAGATGAATATGGAAGTGAGAGTGAAGAGGTTAGTGATGAGTATTATGAAGAGGATGAAGACGATGAGGATGTGGATGTTGAAAATAGATCCGAGCGTTCTTGTTCATATGAAGATTCCGAGAGTGTTAGTTATAGTGAGAGTGGAGATGATGATCACAGCAAGGTTGGATTTTTGACTAATTTTTTCATTCTTGGAGATGAAAAAGAAAATTATACTCTCGACAATTGATTTATGGAATGTTTTAATACATTGTAGGGTTCTGTTAGCTCAAATTCTGTTTCCAATGAAGCTACTGATGATGTAGAAGATAGTCTTTTAGAGGATGAAGAGTTCATTATCAAGAAACCCAAACGAACTAACGTAAATGTTGATAAGACAAAAGTTGTAATTTTTTTTTGTCATTTAGTGTTTGCATGTTAATAGCGTTTAATATTTATATAATGCAGATAAAGAAGGGATCACCCTTGGAAAGCATTGATTTAGTAACCGAACAACAGTAAGCAAACACTTTTATGATCAGCATAATAATCAAGACTTGAGTGTTCTAATATTAAATGTTTATACTAACCATGATTTATTGACTTTCTAAATTCTATCGCTAATTAGAGCTGAAATTTTGAGGCTTGAGGCTGCGAAAATTAAATTGAAAGAGAGAATTGAAGCAGAGGTAGTAACTTTCATATTCTTGATCACTCTTCAACCAAGATTAATTTTTTTTCAAAAAAAGAAAAAAGCTGATATTCACACTGATTTTTTACGTTTTTATTTTTTGATTGTAGGCCAAAAGAAATACAGTTTTGAAAGAAGATTTGGTGAAAAAGAAGAATTCTTTAGAGGCGCGCCGTGTCTCTTTAGCAGAAGGGGTATTTACCTGATTTATGATTGAAAATCTCTTCGCTTCTATATTTTCATCTGAAACATTATATAAATATAACAAAATTTTATTTACCTAAAATGCAAACCACATGGACTAATTTTGCAGTTTTGTCAATTAAAATTTATTAGCTTGGAATTTTGTTACTTCTTAACATCTCTTCAATTGTTTTCATAGGTGTCAAGATTAGAGGAAGAGTTGCAGAAGGAGAAAGCGTCACAAGGAGCTATACAATCTTCTGTTGATGTAAAAGTTTATTTTCTTAGTACTCTCTTGTTTATTAGTTGTAAATTTTCTTTATATCATTAACTTCTAGATGTTCTAAAGACAAATGCAGATCCAGACGATACCCATCAGGTAGTGGCTGATGATTCTGGATTACAAAATCAACCTCGAGAACAAAGCTCTGGTTCCCAACCACTTTCTCCTGATCTTGGAAAAGTGTAATCTCTAGTTCA
Source organism: Lactuca serriola (assembly GCF_051521515.1). NCBI lineage: Eukaryota > Viridiplantae > Streptophyta > Magnoliopsida > Asterales > Asteraceae > Lactuca > Lactuca serriola. The sequence goes on from NC_136416.1 coordinate 119,069,083, forward strand.
TTACTTTTTTTTTAAAACTTTTCATCATATGTTCATATGTTCGGTTGTCACCGTCCCTGTTTATGTGTTACAACTTTTTATCATATGCTTACCTGTCATCGTCATTGTGTCACCGTCACTGTCACTGTCATATGCTCACCTGTCATCGTCATTGTCACTGTCACTATCTTTATGTTACAACTTTTTATCATATGCTCACATGTCACAGTATGGTTACGGTCATGGTCACAGTCACACTCATAGTCACAGTCTCTATCATTTTCACTATGTTATTGTTATTGTCATTGTCATTGTCTTTATGTTACAACTTTTTATCATATTGTCACATGTCACGGTCATGGTCACAGTCACAATACTGGTATTGGTATCAAATATTAGATATCTTTTAGTTATTGTGAAAGTATCAAATTTGATTTTCACAACACCTAACTTTTTTTGGTTACAGAAAAGATAAAGAGAAGGATCGTTTATCTAAAACTACTTCCCATAGGAGAAAGGTAACAATACTAGCAGCATATCTAATTAGACCCCATTTGTCTACATTAAACTTGAACGAAGAGGAATCCCAATGGGACACAAACTCCAATTTTTTGCCCTATCCTAAAAGGTGACATCGAAAATAACCCTATAAAGTTTTTGTTTAATTTGTTTGTAACAGGAGACACATTCTAGCAAGGAACACGTTGATAAAAATCCATTTCATTCATTTTCAAGTAAGCATCCTGAACGGAGTATAAGCAAGTGTACAAGCTCCAGAAGGCCCCCTTCAAAAGCTGAGGTACATATTTTATATATTTTTCTATCTAAAATTAAATTTCATTTAATACTCAGTGACTAAATTTAAACATGTTTGTATGTGTTTGACAGGCAGCTAATACAACTTCAGCTTTGTCCAAAATAACAAACCGACTCAATTTTCTGAAAGAAAAACGAACACAAATAGCTGATGATCTGCAGAATGTGGACAAAGATTGTAAAACTCATAAACAGCAGAATAGAGGGAGTAAAAAATGGTCAGAATCTCCTCCAATACCTGATGAATCTCACATACAATCATCAGATAAAGGAAAAGAAAGCTCTTTTCAACAAAAGGAAACTTCTATGGATAAAGGAAGATCTGAAGATCAATCAACACACTCCAGATGATCCCAAGGAAGTTTTTTTTTTTTCTTGATTTTTTTCGGGTAAAACGATTACTGTGTTGATATATATTAGATGGGTTTTGTAAGCAAAAGTTTATTAAAAGACTGCTAATTTAAGTGATTAAGGATATGAATGAAGATCTGTACAACTCACATGAAAGGAAACATGAAGTCTGGAGAAGTTTGATTGACTGTTTTTGATCGGTTTTTGTGATTTTAATGATGGGAATTTGTGGATTAGTGATTTTTTCTGTAATTAATAATACTCCGTTTGTAAATTCAACTATTTATTTTTATTTTTTTAATGTTTTTAATGTGGACCTTCTAGTTTGATGATTAAGGCGCTATTCATTTTTTTGAATCTCCGTTGGTTTCTAAATTAACCCGTATGGGCCATTTTCTCCTCAAGAGCTTTCATTTTTAGCAGAAGATCTGGATTTGAGCTTCTTATTGCTATCATTATTTTTCTGTATGTTAGGTCAATTTCGTTTTTTCATATATGGAGGTTTTGTTTGTTTCAAGTAAAAAGCCTTAAGTTTTGTGGAAAATGTCGGTTTTACCTTACGACAGAATTTAGGTTCGTTTATGCTGCAAAGTTATAAAAAAAAGTTCATATTTTGTCATTTTTAGGATCTATTGCTGACATGCACTGTTTTAAAAATCAGATCGGACTAGTTGGTTCAACCGGAAACCCGTCAGAAAACCAGTTTATTTATCCTAAAAACCCACCTGTTTTAAGAACCAGAAAAAACCACCGGTTTAATCAAAACCGTTGTGGTTCAACCAATCAAAAATGGATTTTAAAATTCTAAAATACTAAAAAACATGGGCCATTTGTAATTGGAAACGCCAAGACTATAGACCGCTTCGTTTCGGTGATATACCATTCTCAGGCTATGGGGAGTGGTCACCACCAACCGATCGAAAAAGTGATGTCACCTCTACGCCATGTCATCTTCACCACCAACTCATTAAAGATAGGAAATGATTACCACTAACAATATTACTTTTTTTTATAACATTATATTAAATAAAAAAACATCATTTATAACATAAATAAATATTTTTATTTTTTTTATTTTTTTTAACATTATATTAAATAAAAAACATAATTTATAACGTTAATAAATATTTTTTATTTTTTATTTTTTGTTACATTATATTAAATAAAAAAACATAATTTAAAACATAAATAAATTTTTTGAACACACACACAAAAAAAAAACAAATTTCATTAATTAAAAACATAGAAATTTAAAACCTAAATTACTAAAATAAACATAAAACATAACAAATAAAACATTACACTAATAAATTAAAAAACATAAAAAATTAAAACATAAAATCATAGACAAATACTACTCATCGTCGTCACCATCCTCATTGTCCTCATCCGCCTTATCGTCACCGTCTGCATTCGCATTGCCATCATCGCCCTCATCCTCTTCGTCTTCATCGTCATTTCCCCCTTGGAGTTGTCTTCCCCATATGTGCTCGGTCAAATCATGACATAGATTGTGATGTGTTTTACGATTTTGTATTTTCAAAACTCTAAAGAACTATGACGGGCTGCCAACTTGTATTACTACAGGTGGTTTAAGTATATCGTTCCGGGTATATAAACAAATAGTCATGCCCTCTTCTTCTATCATCATGTTATGTAAAATAACACAAGTAGTCAACACGGTCGTCAGTTTTGCCCTATCTCATGTTCGTGCTGGATGTTTTATTATATGCCACTTTTGTTTTAGGACTCCAAACGCTCGTTCCACATCATTCCATGTAGACTCCTGTGCTAACTTGAACAATTTTCTTTTTTCATCGGCTGGAAATGAATATGATTTGACAAATGTAGCATACTCTAGATATATCCCATCAGCTAGGTGATACTCATACTTATATTCATTTCCATTCAAAACATATGACATGTCTGGTGCTTTACCCTGTAAAATATTGTTAAATAACGGAGAAGCTTGAAGCACATTCAGGTCATTGTTGGACCCCGCCATACCAAAGAATGCATGCCAAAACCACAAGTCTTGTGAAACAACCGCCTCTAATATAACAGTCAGGACCTCATGATCACCTCGCGTGAATTGACCACGCCATTCATTAGGACAATTTGCCCACTCCCAATGTGTACAATTAATACTACCAAGAATCCCTGGAAAACCATGTTTTGCTCGATACGCTGCATACAACTATTTGACATCACTTTTAGCCGTATGTTGCAAGTATATGTCACGGTAAAGCTCTATAACATACTCACAGAAAAGATATGTACATTCTCGACGCGTCCTCTCAGACATTTTCAAATACTCACCTGAAGCGTCTGCGGTTATGCCATATGCCAATTGTCTAAGAGCGGTCGTACATTTTTGTATTGTAGTAAAACCACATTTACCTCTAGCATCCCATGGTAATTGGAAAAACTCATAGTTACATTCCAAATCTCTAGCTATATGTAAGCATAAATTTCTACTAATACGAAAACGTTCTGCAAATTTCGATGGGTCATATAAACTATCAAGGGCAAAATAATCACGTACAAAAAGTTCATTTGCCGCCTCTCGATCCTGGTTGATCTATTTTCTATGCTTCTTCTCGCGGTGTGAACTTTCGCCTCTCTCATAAATCATGTATTGTGTCGCAGACAGTAGTGTGCGCAAAACCAACACGTAATCAGAATCGCTATCCATTTTTTGTTGAATGTGTGTGTTTGATTTGAAAGAGTTTGTGTATTTGTTTTGAAAATTTTGTGTAAAAATGGATGTATATATAGAGAGAAATTAAATTAAAGGAAAAAAGTTTTTTTATTTAATGCCAAACAGTCAAAAAGTAATCCACCAATAACTTTACGCAGCTTCTTCCGTCCTGGTAGCCACACCACCACCAACCCACCGAATTCGGGGGCGGTGTTCACGCGTAGAGAGAGGCTCCACGTAAGCAAGTCACGCATGGAGCTCCCTCCACTCCAGGAAGCCTCAGATAAAGGTGCATAACTATATTTCCTACCCTTCCTCGATATGGGATGAGAAAGCTTTACATTCTCCCTTCTTATTGCTTATCTAACTTATCTTTTCCTTTCAATTTTTGTGTCAATATTTTCACGAATTTAACCATGCCATATTTCCTTTTAACTTGAACATCCATCTTATTGCTTATCTAACTTATCTTCTCTTTTCAAAATTTGTGTCCATATTTGATTATTTTCACACACACACACACACACACACACACACACACACACACACACACACATATATATATATATATATATATATATATATATATATATACACACACACACACTACAAGAAAAACGTGATTTTGCTACAGAAGGAATCCGTTGCTAAAAGCTGAAATTCCGTTGCAAATGACGATTAGCGACAGAATTTGCAACGACCTATTTTCGTCCCTAAAAACGTCGTAGCGAGGGTTTGCAATGGAAAAGATAATTTCGTCGCAAATGTGTCAACGGAATGAAATCTGTGGTAAGTGGTATTCCGTCGTGTATTCTGTAGTAGGATTCCATCGCACAATCCGTGGTAGTTATTCCATCACAAATTCCGTGGTGGTGATTCCCTAGCAAATTCCGTGGTGGTGATTCCGTAGCAAATTCCGTGATGGTCATTCCCTAGCAAATTCCGTGGTGATGAATCCATAACAAATTCCGTGGTGGTGATTCCCTAGTAAATTACATGGTGGTCATTCCCTAATAAATTCCATGGTGGTCATTCCCTGGTACATTCTGTGGTGGTGATTCCGTAGAAAATTTCGTCGTGCTGAATCCCTAGCAAATTCCGTTTGATGAACTACTAGCAAATTTTGTGGTCATGAATCCCTAGCAAATTCCATTTGATCACTTCCTAGAAAATTACATGGTCATGAATCCCTAGCAATTTTAGTGCTGTATATATTATATACCAGATTCAATATAGACCGATGGATAATTGATTTATAAATTATATCCAAATAATTTTGTAGTAATATATGAAAAACAAACAAAAAACAAAAAAAATCATAACCATTATATCATAAAATAACAAAATAATTATTTGTTACATGGAAAAAAGAAAGTTTCTACTCTAAAATACATAATCTTCAATAAACATACATCAACCTACTACTCTTGTTTTGTAAAGACATTAATAAGATCCAATGTCGTTTGAAGTTGTTTTTCAAGATGCTCGATCCTTGCTTTGTTTTCCTCTTGTTGGGCGTTCATCATTTCTTTAAGCTCTTCGTTTTGCTGTTTTTGTTTAGCAACAAGATCCCTCATTTCTTCTATTTCATGATTTTTTGCCGGAATGTAAGATACATCCGTTTTACCATTCCTATTTCGAACCACCTTTGCAAAAGAGCCTAATCCATAAAGTCTTTTTTTTATCATGACCACCAACTATAGAATAAAGTAGCTTGTCCTCCTCAAATTCAACACCTTCAGCTTCCAAATCTTCCCGTTTTTCTGTATAGGCCGGCTACAAAATTAAAATATTATAATTTAAAAGATATCAAATTTAGGAATGATATTATGGAGTAGCTACAATATAAAAGTTAATTAAAAATGAAATGAATATTACATGAATTTTTCTATCTTTTTCATTTGTGAAAGTGACTTCATCATGATTCTGCCACACCCCAAAACCGGAACGGCGGAAACGTTCGGGGGTGGAGGACGTCATGCTTAGTATCACAAGACATGCATCATAGTAAGCAAGTAATGAACAAACATTTCATTAGAAAGAAAGTGTTTACAAGGTGTGTGTTCACATAACATAAAATACATAAGCAAATAATAAAACAAGACTTGAAGCTATTATGCTCCATCTTCTGAATTCCCAGCACGAGTACCTGTCTACTAGTATCCTGAGAATACAAGTTATTTGAAAGAGTTGATCGGCAATTAAGCTGGTGAGTTCATAAGATTTTAGTGATGTAAGTAAGTTGTAGAATGTTGTTGTAAGATGCAGTTGAAAATGTAGTAAGTTTTAAGTTATGTTTAGAAAAGTTCGCCTGTTCCTCCAGAAAATCCTATATTTCCTACTTTAATAAAAGGTAAGTAAAAATGACTCTACAATCCTTTCTATGAGTACTAAATGGATACAAATTATATAAGACGCAGAGTAAATAAACAATCAATTGTGCGCATCTGCCCTAAGGCGGAAAACACACATCCCATTGTTTGTTTGATCATTGTGGTATATAACCCTGGTGTATTCACTTGTTACTCATGGAGTTAATTGTAATAGTTCCTTTATATTTAATAAAAAGATTCTTTAAGAAAACCCTTATTTCTTATAATAAAATGGTGACCACAGTGATTACTTCTATAATCACTTAGTTTATACTGGATTTATATAATCTAATCTCGAATAGATAGTTAATTGTATGAATCTGCCCTAAGCCCACAACCAAACAAGGAACAGGAAGTAAGGTGGAAAGCACACATCCAACTACCTATTGGGTATTAATGATATATAACCATGATGTATAAATGAACGTATTATAGAGTTAATCACCTAAAGTCCTTTAAGTTTATACTTGTTTAATAAAATGGATTAAACCCTTTATTGGGAGGTTTCTAGTTTTGAATACCAAAAGTTCTGATTTGAAAGGTATGATTTGAACTAGAAAGTTGTGCATTGACTTTGTGTCCTATGACTTGACCCATATCTGGTACTCTTATGATGACTTAATGTATACAAAACATATATATATATATATATATATATATATATATATATATATATATATATAGAATCGAATACATAATAGATTGGGTGAATCCGTTCCAAGCCCACAACCAAGCAAGGAACAGGAAGTGAAGCGGAGAGCACACATCCTATTATCTTCCAGATCATATTGATATATATATATATATATAAATATATATATATATATATATATATATATATATATATCCTTTGATGTATACATTAAGGAATCATAAGGTTAGCATTATGGTCCCCTTCTACTAAACGTTCATGTTATGAATAAGTTATGTAAATCTATATAAATAATATCGATTTAATATATTGCTATCACCTCCTGCCTGCTAACCCTAGTACGTGTAATCGTGCCTCTAACACAAGTACGTGTAATGGTACCAGTGTTAACGCAGATCTGGAAAGATATATTATTATGTTTTATCACCTCGTTCCTGCTAACACAGGTACGTGTAATCGTACAAGTGTTAACGCAGATCCGGAAAGATATATTATTAAGTTTTATAATCTCGTGCCTGCTAACACAAGTACATGTAATCGCACAAGTATTATGGCAGACCCGTAAAGGATATATTAACGTGTTTGTATCGGTACTTTGTTACAGTATGTTCCTCTCTATACTCGATATAGTATGTTTATCTCTATACTTGTTATAGTATGTCTACCTCTGTACTTGTAGAGCGTATTTACCAAAACAAATAGCATTACCTCGATAAGATATTCCCTTCATTCTTCCTCTATGTTGTTTACGGAATCTGGTTCTTTTGGGGTTATAGTTGATGGTTTATTTTGAATTCCATCTCTACTACAGAACTGGACGTGAGAGTTTCTTCTCATCCAGCTCCTCGCGAATAAAATGAATTCAAATTAAACATTTTGAATTCAATTCAGATAGAATATAATTTGAATGAAAATATACATGTATTTAATAAGTAATATAATGAATCATGGATTTCATTTAATCTAGATCAAATCTATTATGAATTTGTATATCTTGTTTGTATAGATAACTAAATATATTAAATAACATAACTATTTTTTCTTATATTTATCTATTTTAGACTGTTAAAACGAATCTTTCTTTTGTTTTACTCTTTATCGTATTGGATTGACCCAAATTTAGCAATCCAAGAAAATAAAGTGTTCGCGGGCGAATATTTACTCTTTCAATTTCTATTTCAGTTCTATCATTAGCTCATAACTTTTCCGAATAGATGAATTGGTTTCTGGTCGGTTCCTCCATCCCGATCCATGAATCATTCGAATTCATTTTCACTAGAATCTTTTGAATTCACAGGTTCCATCGTTCCCATCGCTTCTTACTTAATGGTTAGGTCTGAATTCTACAATGGAGCTATTAGTTCTTGAGTCAATATTCTTAGCCTTTATTGGCTCGAAGCTCTTTATTTTTTGTTCGATGAGCAGATCCATTTAATGTTAATGATGAATCCGTATTGATGCTTTATTACACAGCTTTTTCTGAGATGACTCATAGACCTTACATATTGGAATTCTATATCATCAATATTCTTTTTCATACCTGGACCGTTTTTTTATATGGGACTACAGGTTGAACCAAAACAAAATACTTTTTTTCATACCTGGAAATTTTCATTCGTTGGATATAGAGCCAATTTTTCAATTTTTTGTATTCTTTGGAATTTGGTTTTCCCCCTCCTGGCGGTATCAATCGGAATGCCTTATTTGTCTTTCCAGGAAAATGGATATCTCCAGAAAAGATTATCAGTTTCATTTTTTCTGCTTTTTTCTTCACTCGGACCAATCCGCCTACCCGACTTCTTCTATTGAAAGTGATTTGTGTATCTGCCCCAATAATACTATTGTGCCGTACCATTATGGAAGAAGATTCGGACAAAATGTGGACTTCCACGGGAATAAAAAAAAATGGATTTACTTCCTTTTGGTATTTTGGCCAAAATACCTTGACTCCTCGATACTCAATCAAATTCTCTTCGTTGACGATTGAATTTAGTTCTCGAGTCTCATATTTAGTAAGTCCCGAGCTCTTTCTTATATATCGAGGATCATCGAAATAAGCAAGAATACTATTTCTACGGAGAATACCATTTCTGGGTATTTCCATTGAGATACCTGAAGAAGGTATTAGTTGGTTCTCGCCTTCTTGAATCGATTCGAGTGGGATGATGAATCTATTTCTTCGCCTCTTTGCCAATAAATCAGAATTACCGTCGAGAATGGCCGGATATCTGAGATTAGAATGATCCGTACATGTCATTCGATTCAGTTCTGAACAATCAGGAATCCTATCTCCTTTTTGATTTTTACCAGAAAAATACGAACTAAAAAATTTGTGTCTCACTTGATTATTAGTTACTGAGGGGTTAGCAATATATCTTGGCTTGACAGAAAGAGAATAAGCGTTCATTTGATCTTGATCCTTGTGGATCGAACAAGGGCCTAGACTGTATCTCCAGGGCTCCCCTAATAATATCCATAAATGACTTGTTTTTGGTAAGAGATGAATATTACCATATGTAAATTCAGGTGCATGGTACACATCAGTATTCCAGTGCATTTCGCCTTCTGAGTCAGAATAAATATGTTTTCGAACCTTCTCTTTCAAATTCAAAGTGGAGGTTCTCGCGCGAATCTCAGCAATCACTTGTTCTGATTCTACATATTGATCGTTTTGAACTAAAAGAAAACTTTTGGGCGGAATACACACATTGTGTATAATATCTTCACTCTCAATAGTTACATACAAGTCTCTAGAACATAGAAAAGCAGGATGTCCATGACGTGTACGTGTCGGATGAACCAAATCCTCGTTGAATTTTATTTTTCCATTAGAAGGGGCTCGCACATGTTCTGCAGTACCCCCTGTAAATACTCCGCCGGTATGAAAAGTTCTTAATGTTAATTGAGTGCCCGGTTCTCCAATAGATTGACCTGCAATAATACCTACGGCTTCTCCCAATTCGACCAGGTCGTCATGCGCTGGACTCCGGCCATAACATAATTGACAAATCCAAGATGTACTCCTACAAGTAAAGGGGGTTCGAATAGAGATTGGTTGTGCTCTAAAAGTTATGAATCTACTGACAAGTCCAACCCCAATATCTTGATTTCTAGTAGCAATACATCGCGAACCTATATATATATCATCTGCTAATACACGGCCAATTAATGTTTGGATAAAAATCCTGTCCGTCATCATTCCATTTCGAGGACTTACAGAAATACCTCGAACGGTGCCACAATCTGTTCGACGTACAACAATGTGTTGAACTACTTCAACAAGTCTGCGCGTGAGATATCCTGCATCTGATGTTCGGATAGCGGTATCCACAACCCCTTTACGGGCTCCGTAACAAGAAATAATGTATTCTGTTAAAGACAGTCCTTCGCGTAAATTGCTTTGAATGGGTAAATCAATCATTTGCCCTTGAGGATCCGACATTAATCCTCTCATACCTTAACTTAAATATAAATCAGCCGAGGGACACCTTTAGAAGATGAATAGGATATGAATCAAACCGAAAAACTCGTTAACTTTTCTGGGGGTTAACGGTAATCAAACTTTACCATTAAACTATACAATCTTTCAACTTTATTTCATTGGTTTTTCTCGTCTTTATCTCTCTCATTCAGAAAGAGTTTTGCATTGGATCCAAGATACGGTACCTCTGAATCAGCAGAGCAGGAGATGCAAAAAAAAATGATTTACCAAAGTCTGATTTGGGAATTTTATTGAGCCCTAAATCATATCAAAGCCATATCAAATTATATATATATATAAATAATACTGTCAACTGTCAATTGACGACAGGAGGGCAATAAAAAATAAAAGAAGAGAAAAGACATTAGGTATATCCGCCGGGTTCATCAATACAACATTCCTTTAGTTTTATGGTATTAAATATTCAAGTAGATTAGAATATCAATACCGTTTTACATTTTACATTATAATATAAGAAACTGACTCAGTTTTTATATTATAAAAAAAATCCCAAAGCATAGTAAGACTAAGCAGGAGAATTCTGTTTCTAGGACTGTTTTCTCAATTCCGTTCCATTTGCATCTCTTAAAAATGACAATTTAAATGAAATTGAAATTAAGTATAAATTTGAATTCCACCTATCTCATAGATTCCAGTCAAAGATTCATGGAATCGAAATTCCATCATTGCTATAGGATTTGATGGATAATGAGCCAGCCAAAATGGTATTTCTTTTTTTTTTTTTTTTGTTTTTGGAGAATTCGAGATGGATGAATATAAATAACTGACAATTTCAAAATAATCCGGGATAGACGCAATGTCCACAATACCTGGATTTAATCAGATACAATTTGAAGGATTTTGTAGGTTCATTGATCAGGGTTTGACAGAAGAACTTTCTAAGTTTCCAAAAATTGAAGATACAAATCAAGAAATTGACTTTGAATTATTTTTGGAAAGATATCAATTGGTAGAACCCTCGATAAAGGAAAGAGATGCTGTGTATGAATCACTCACATATTCTTCTGAATTATATGTATCTGCGAGACTAATTTGGAAAAACGATAGGCGTAGGTATATCCAAAAACAAACAATTTTGATAGGAAAGATCCCTCTAATGACTTCTCTGGGAGCTTTTATAGTAAATGGAATATATAGAATTGTGATCAATCAAATATTGCAAAGTCCCGGTATTTATTACCAGTCAGAATTGAACGATAATGGAATTTCCGTCTATACCGGCACCATAATATCAGATTGGGGAGGAAGATTAGAATTAGAGATTGATAGAAAAACAAGGATATGGGTT